>NC_069126.1:21598829-21863829 GCF_026914265.1 Mya arenaria | reverse complement strand
CCGCTAACTTCTGGTCGTTAGGCCACCAGCCCGCTGTGCTGCTACTTCACGCCGCTAGGCTATGCTCAGAGGCCGCTATCCACAGGCCGCTAGGCCGCCAGCCCGCTGTGCTGCTACCCTTTTACCGCTAGGCTGCCTGACAGCTAGGCCGTTTCTTCCTGTGCATTTTAGGATACATTTGCTTAATGTTTCTCCATTACGGTGTAAAGGACCTTATTATTCCCAGATCATATTCTGCACAGGTCTAGGAAAAATAGGATCCTATTTTTCACAGTTTTCAACTGTCACATTTATTATTGACAAAATAGTGGTTGAAGAAAATCATATTCTTCACCACTGATTTTGTCCATGACATTGCTATTTGACATATTTGATAATGAAACTATAACAGTAAAAAGAAATAAAAATATAAGTTATGCTAATAAAAAGATATTAATTCTAATATGATAAAAGTAGTAATAATTACAACAAAAACAACAACACCAACAACAACAACATGAATGTTAATTAGTAGTGGTAGTAGCGAGTAGTATGAGGAGGAGGGGGATCAGTAACAGCAGCAGCAAGTGGTGATGGTAGTGGTTATGGCGGTGGCGGAAATGACAGCGGCAGCAGCAACAGTAGCCTAGAAGTAGCAGTCGTATTGTTACCTGTCGTTTAAAGGGCTGGTCCGAGAAATGTTTTGCAGGGCGCATATTGAAGGGACATAATCACTACACGGCTAAACTGATGTTAAAGTGCTAGTTGAATATAACAGATTTTATATATAATCTTACTCTACCTTTCTCTCCGTTCCGAACATGAACAAATAAGATTTAAAAGTTTAATCTATACCCAGCTATGTTCAAGTTATTGAGAAGTTCCCCCATTCCAAATAGTATATGTTCAATTCTCCTCATAAATCCTCTCTTATAACTTCAGAGATGTAATGATGTATGAATCTTGGTCAACAAGTGACGATATCTTTATTTAGTCTGCCTTTAAATTCATTCCTGGTCCACTTAATGGCCATCAACGAGTCTTTTGACATTTTATGGCTATGGCAGATGTACCCCTGAACGATCATTACTGTAGCTAAAGTTATACCAATATGTCAATTTATCGTAGGAGTAAGCAAGTAAATATTAGTTGTAGTTAACCATACAATATCTATATGACATAGGCAAGCTGATAATGATTTGACTTTGGACCATGTTCGGCGTAATTCTCTATACAACCACACGCACTTGACTCTTGGGCTCTATACAGCCAGACGAAAATGTCGTAAAATAGTACAACCTTCAAATGAATATTTTACACGCATATAATCATGCATTTGGATACAAAACATATACGTTTCCATCTAGAAATATGGCCAATAGGACAAGCATTGGACTCCAAACCGTTACATAATTGAACAGACATGGGGCTCCATGTAGTACAAAATTTGACAGAAAATAGACTCTTTACATCAAATTTCCCTCTATACAGTGTATTTGCCTCTTTACAGACGTGCCATAGGACAACTATTGGACTCTATACAGCTTAATAGTTTACATAAAATCAACAACAAAATATTAAGATAAAATATTAAAAAAACACATTAACATTAAATATTTGTATGATTTTTATTTATTATGCATTCATGTACTTTAATTGGTATCCTTCAACCACTAACAAGGCCAGGTTCATATAAAAAGGTATCAAAGTATTTCAAACAATTTTGTTATTAGCATTTCTACAACCAATGCCATAATTTAAAAAAGCAACCCCATACCAGTCGGTGAGTAGCTCTCGGACATTAGTAGTTCTCGGACATTCGCGATTTTCGCCTCATTTTGGAAGTTACATATCAAGCACCTAATTTAAATCAATCAGATGTTTGAAAAGTTTCAGCAGTTACCATACATGGGCCACATACATTATTGGAATGGCAACAATAAACATCATAATTCCTGTTGATGCGAAACCCTGTAACTTGACCGCTTTTCTAGAACCTAAGTCTCTATAAATGTAAGAAGCAGCAATATAAAAGTCTTACTTGTGTAATAGTGTTAGAACATATTTCAGAATGTAAGAGGCTCACAGCAACTAATTATCAAAATCAAAGTTCTTTCTTCTTAAAGAAAAACTGGTAGTACAGAAATTCATCTATTCAGAAACAAACTGTTATCGGATATTCCATCATATAGACAAATGACACAATACTCAGTATTGTTGATCGTTATATTTGAATATAATATAGCTTCATTTTTATCTTGTTTTATCTTCAGGTAATGTTGTCTGGTACCCAGCGTACTCTGTACAAGATAATAACATTGTAAGGGCGGGTAACCCATGCCATATGTAATGGAGCAGACAACTGGCTGCAGGCAACAGATTCATGATTTACTTTACGGTAAATATACTGGCTGTATAGTCATATCAGTGCTTGTCGCTGTATAGAGAATAAGGACACCCCATACTTGAAGTGCTATGGCGGACAAGACTTAGGCTTAAGGTAATTTAATCGTTTTCTTCTCGGTTATAGTTTGCATTTGCCAAAAGCAAATTAATAAAATAAATTGTTAGATTTAATAACACCATCATATCTATAGATGGGTGTTTAAATGCGATGGATGATACTGATTAATGAAAACCAAATTCTACTTTCGTTTTCATTAATATTTTTAGTGACAGTAAATTAATTGGTGAACACTACTTTCAATTTACACTCTTAACTTATGTACCTGAGTAAGCACAATTATGTAAACTTATTGTAAAAAGCATCGTGCAGTGTTTTCTTAAATATGAATGTCAATGATAACTCAAATGTTTTTCAACTTTCGATTTCCATACACGTACAACTGGTAGTGATCACAGGCATCTGACTCATTCTGTGTATATATAGTAACACTACGACAGGCGTCTGACTCATTGTTTGTCTATAAAATGTGGATGAATATAATGTTGAGTACATTTAATGAGATAAACAACACATCTTAGTATATTTAATGCCTTTGATTTACAAGAAAGAAACAAGGTATGTAACCCCAACTAACCGGATTTCACGGTACCATGCTGGGCGCGACACTTCTTCTTTTATCGTGTGACCCGCAAGATCACCTACTCGCAAAAAAATGGTGACCCGTAAAAGAAACAGGGTATCCTACAGGTCTGTTATTTTGTTTTGACTTTATTTAAATAATGTCATTAATCATCGGTTATTCATAAAATTAAGGGCTGAAAATTATCTTAAAGGCCTAGTTTAAACCTATAAGTGACCATCTCGCCCCCCCCCCCCAATTAAAGGCCTAGTTTAAACCTATAAGTGACCATCTCGCCCCCCCCCCCCCCCAATTTGTGTAAAGTGCACAACCTATGTGTATTGATCTTAACCTAATTGCCTTGTGCCATTTATCAGATCTCTGATCTCAGTACCCTGCTGTGCAGTTTTGAGGTTGTATTATAGAAATGGTCCCTTAATGGCCCTGCACCAATAAACAAATACACAGGAAATTAGCCCGTATTGTGACAGCAGTGCAATTAGCAGGAGATGCACAGCAGGGAATTATCATGTCAAACATTCCTTAAACTAGGCCTTTAAATATCCAAAAATGACGTTATTTTTACTTTTTAAAGGAGACTGGCTTCTCTGTACCAAGCACTGCAGAGAACGCCGACCCGGAATACATTCAATGACGTCGCACCAGGGAGTGTGCGTCCGCAATATACATTAAGAGATTGTTTACTTATCGATAAAGCATATTTTTGTATTTATTTTTGTTTTTCCATAGACAAAAAAATAAATATATATGATATAACCACAGTGGCAAAGTGTATTTATCAGGTGACCCGGCGGGCTCTCTAGCAAATTGGTTGTGGTAATCCTGTCAGAAAATTGGGTGCCATGTGTCACCGGGTTACCGTTAGTGTCGCGCCCTGCCATGCTAGAGTCCAGTTGTTTTTTTGTATTTCTAAATACCTTGTTTCTTTCTTGTATATCAGAGGCATTAAATATCTTCAGATGTATTGTTTATCTCAGTATATACGTACTCAAAATTATATTAATCCTTATTTAAGAGACCAACAATGAGTCAGACGCCTGTCATAGTGATACTATATGATAGTGTCGGGAAATCGAAGTAAATTAGAATAACAAAATATTTGATGTATCATTTAATATAAATGTATAATGTAATAAATCGTGTATGCAAAAAATAAATGTACTTTAACTTCTTTTTGGAAATTGTTCACAATAAATTAAAGCTGCACTCTCACAGATTGAACGTTTTGACAACTTTTTTTATGTTTTTTGATGCATCTTTCTTAAACCGATAGTAACGCTTTTAGCCGTAAAACATTAATTTTCGAACGGAAATATGAAAATCTGCGATCTGATTTTTTGTCAGCACTCCTTTATCAATGGTTTGCAGATACTTACGGAAAAATTTGCTCAGTCCAAGACAAAAAAAATACATTTTTAAAATCGGTAATTCTGTGAGAGTGCAGCTTTAAAGCTGTTTTAAAAGGAGTGTGAGCATAAACCATGTATAGTTAGGAAGTCAACATGTTTTAATATAAATGCTTCGAGAATTTTATGGATCCCAGACATATAACCCCATAACCAAATAAGCCCAAAGTTGAAACAACTTGCATGGGGGTTTGAGGTTACTCCTTCAAGAAAATGTTAACAGTCAATATGTGGTAGGAAATGGTGCGTTTTTGTCGTATTTTGTTACTTTTTTCTCCCATATTGAAATAAACAACAACAGTAAACCAGGACTAATTAAGAGGTGGGCGTGCGCCAGGTGCGCCCCTTCATACTCCGCTAGTAGTTTGAAATACCAAAATGGCATATGTATATTACTTATTTTATGATCTTGCAGTGTCGGAGCTTTTGGAGGGATTTTGACACATTTATGTGACAATTCTGTTCATCCTGTTTCAATTACAATTCAAAATACAGTTTATTGTTATTGCTTCAAAACATAACGAAACTATTCATAATTATTCTGATTGACATGATTTTATTCATGATTTTCTGACATACATTTGTAAGTAATGCAATGAAAACCACATGGACAAGCCCAGTGGTCAAGGTCAAGGTCAGGCTAATTACTAATTGCTAATGCCTAATGAACACTGAATGAGAGTTACATTTTACACATCCCATATAAGGGATGAATATGTGTTGAGACGAAAATTGCATCGCAATATTTCCATCGCGTATCGCGATACGAATTTTTAGTAGCCAAAATGAACTTGTGAATAATGTTCTAAAATTCATGCCTATTTTCTTATAATTTTGTTTTAGACAATGGATATTAATGATTGAATACTATTTATTTGTGTTCGACTAACTTTAAGTATCTTTTTCAGCTCGACTGGCTTAAAGAAAATGGGAGCGATACTACATACCATTGGCGTTGACGTCAAACCTTGGTTAAGGGTTCGCATGTAAGCACATTTGAGACAGAATCTGATATCGAAACGAAACTCATAGTTCAGCCGTAAGCTTATACATTTCAGTTAAAGTTTTGCTTGTTAGCACATATAAGTTATCTCAGCAACAATTCGATGCATTGCATTGAATCTTTACACGATGGTTCTCAAACATCCATCCTACCTAAAGATGCACTCTTACTCCCAGATAAGATATACCACAATCACTTATTTCGTTTTAATATTCCAAAAAGGATGAATAATTGTCGAAAAGAATGGTTCAGATAAAGGATACCGAGTTTAATTTGAAAGAAATGAGCATAAAACACAGTAGTTCTACCATATGAGACTATAGTAGAACACAGTAAATCTTTTAGCATTCACCAATCATTTAATATTTGTGCGTTTTCAGCTATTAAATGCACGGTTACAATCTTGTTATCTGAGTCATTAATATTTTCCATAAATGCATTATTAAGTAAGTAGTTAAAGGTGTATCAGTCAAAATTTAAGTTTGTTATACATGTGTATGTATTCATTTCGAGCTACAGAGTATTACTTTAACTTACCAAATAAGCTATATTTTTTTTGCAAATTATGGCCAATCATTGCCAACTTTGGAGCTTATCTGGGTAACGGCGGTTTTATTGATTTCTCCTCTCAGTGCAATAGAAGTGTTAAGTTACGCTATTTTAGCACTTGTTTATCTCTCGGACGCATGGCGAGAGACAGACAGATAAGAAATACAAAATCGATATAGCTATAGGCAGTGGCGGTTCTAGGACTTTCTATATGGGGTGGGGGGGGGGGCACAACTAATTATAAACATATCAAACTTTTTTTGAATGCATTGTTTAAATCATATAATGACATGGAATTAACATTTGACTTCACTGTCAATGATATTTGGCAGATCAATTGAATTAAACAGATAGCATTTGCTGATCTTAGATAAACCTTTCAAAAAATGACAAAGATATCTACCTGGTTTGGGGAATCGAACCAGTGTCGACCGATCAACAGGTTATGTCGTTAACCACTCGTCCACCTGAGACACACACATATATGCCGTAGAATAAATGCTATATAAACCTACAGTACATTGATTGCACTCAATTATACTGTTGGTACCTCGGATGTCATTGTTATTTCAGTTAACTGAAGTAAAAACTAGTTCCAAAAAGGGTTTCAAATAATTTATTATGTAATAATTTACAAAGGCTGAGAACTAGACGATAATAAAGGCCAAAATGGAACATTCCAAGGCGGCAACGTTTTGAATTTAAACTTTTGTTAAATGCACGTCATAAACACACATCTCTTGTTGACACACAATGACATTATTAAAAGCAATGACGAACATGTGCACATGTTAACAGTTTAAAACAACTTATATTTCTGGTATATGATTTATTCTGAAAACAGTAAACTTACGAGTATAACCGCAGCCATATTTATCTACTTTTGATCAGCTGTCTGTGTAAAATCCGGTCCCGATTTTTTTTATCGAATGTTCTGGCCTCGATGTCATTTTCAAGAGACGTTTTCGTTTCGTATACTATATGATACTCGATAATCAGGTTCAATCCTTTATTTGTTCAAATGCTTATATAAAATTTAAATTGTGTTAAAACAACTTATTTGTACAGTTAAATCAATAAAGATGTGCCAAAAAACATTATTGCCGGCCCGGGGGGGGGGGGGGCATGGGCCCTCTGTGCCCCGGTAGATCCGCCACTGATAGGCACAATCGCTTCACCGGATTTCTCCGAACTTGGCAATGTTTATATTCGACTGGATGTTATGGTTATTATATGTAAGCACACATATTAAGTCATTGTCTCAGCAAATACTTCATACATGTATTACAACTACACTTAAGATATGTTTTTCCAACCATGCAACCTACATATTTTATCAAGATGAATATCTTTATTTGACATATTTAAGGAATAAAATGTTGCATTCAATCGGGGTATGGTATGCAATTGGGGTGTTCAAAATGGGTGGAGTCTGAAACATCGAAAGTTTTTTTTTCAACATTTCAAAACACATCAGTGAATTAGGTTGACAAAAAGTATTAAAATGCATTAACATTACATTCTTTAAATAAAACAAGATGCTATAGTAGATTTATAAGTATCTACCATGTGTTTCCGGTACAGATGGAAAAATCCGACCCGAGGGCACGCGCGTGAGCGGCTAACGCGGCTTGCCGAATTACGGATCACCAAGCGTGCCCGAGGGTCGGATTTTTTTATCCGCACCGGAAACGCATGATAGATATAATCAACTATATGGATATCTAATGTTTTCATGCATATCTTAAAATATCAACTTGTGGAGAAATTGACGTATAACACGCAAGTTTGTACATTTCACCAAAATGCACGTGCGACGTTGTTTGCTGACTTGATGAAGCGCATTTTTTACGATTATTGATTTTCAATTATAATATAAAGTCCTGCATACTTAAATATTTGATTAAATTGACATAATATACTTTCCATGAACCATACTATAAAAATTGCGTTGTTACGCGTGACTCATCTTACATTTGGGGTGTAAGACGGTTTTTTCCAGCACTGATCACATGACTGGAAAACCACGTCCGGCATTCGGAACGCCTCGGCCATTTGTATCGAAAACAACCTCGGATGTATTTGGACGGTTTACCACCTCAGAAATAGATATGTTTAAGTCCGCTGCTAGTATATCGCGTAGTTATTTAATTTAGAAGTTAAACTTAAAGACTTAAGAATTCGCGGTAATCTTAATTATGTAAGCAATAATACACTTCACTGGCAATCAATTTCAACTTAGATCAATAAATAAATACAAGCTAAAACATTTCATTTAATTAATGATGTAATTTTAAAAAAATACGAACTACTTCAACTAATTTACGGCATATATCCGAGGTTATTTTCGATAAAAATGGCCGAGGAGTTCCGAATGACGTCCGGTATGCAAGAAAAAAAGATTAAATTTGTTCACAGCCCTTTTCACCTTTGCTTTTATTTGAGCATACTGCCTATTATTGATGTTTTGAGTAATGTGTTTCATTTAAGAGTAACGCGAATAAATAAATATTCTAATTGTGTTTATTTGTTAACAGAACTCAGGCGAAAAATTTGTGACAATATATCTGTTAAGTAAATTTACTGCATGAACATATTTCATTATTTCGCTTCAACAAAACACACTCTATTTTTTATTGTTTCTTGTAACCTTCAGGTAATTCCAGCGATTCCTGCAACATCAGACCGAGTGGAGTCAGATTGCCTTCACTAACGTGTCAGCACGGGGTTTATATCAAAATGGCTTCGTACAAAGACATTCTAAAGGAAAAGGATAACCAGAACTGGTTAAAAGGATCCCTCGCCCTCAGAATCACCAAGGCCGGACTACGAGGCCTCGTTGAAGGGGAATCGCATCGCGTTCAGCAAAATATCCACTCTTCAGTCCTCCATGTCAGGCACCTCGCTGCTGGAACAACATGCAGCCTTTGTCTGACAGAACATGTCTTGCCTTGTCCAACAAGAGGACTCTGCTCACATCCGCGCAACTGCAAATACCACAACACTCCATTTAAGATACACCGACCTTGCCTCTTACAGATATGTGATGATTTTCGTGATGAAATATGTGCTGTCCACAGATATAGTGGACCATCATGGAAGAATACCAAAGCCAACCAATGGTGTACGAACCATTGGCAAGTAGCCAAATGCTTTATGCCACCTGACGGCTATGACGAAGTGACGTCATACGACGAGACAGACTTCAATGGTATCATTAGCGTTATGATCAACTGTACAGAGTTCCAACAGCGTATGTCATTCCCTATTGGCAACCAACCCAACCTATTAACTGAGGTAATACATACACACGATATTTCTGCCAGTGAATTAAAATAAGCATATTCTATAAGAATTTTGGCTAAAGGAAATCTGGCCTTTGACTGTAATTTGCATTATATAAGCTGCACTCGTACAAGTACGAATATTATTTTACGATGCTTTTGTTTGATGCAGATATGGTTTGTGTGTTAACGTTTAAAGAAGCAAAATGATTAGAATTAATAGAACACTTATCTATGATGCTTTATTTTTGGACCATTATTATATATACATGAAGAAAGCACTTTATCAAACACAAACTACATAATATTACCTATGAATGTGGGCTGTGACCCCTTTTAGTCAATGGGAACATATAATAGTTTTACACAACCATTTTGAATATTCGGTATTTATTACATATTATAATTACTATTTTTTAACATATTTTTCCATTTTAGGCACGTGTGATAGGCCGCAATATTCGCCATTCCCCGGATCTGAGGTTGACAGACACAGACCTAGCTGACTACTTCGCCACTCTGAATACGCTTCTGACAGACTCTACATTTCTGGCCAGTGACATGGATGCCCAGCAAGCTGTTCTTAAACTGCAACAGGTTAATGTTTGTGTTTATTTGACACACAGAGCTCAACAAGGTTTTTGAAAAAGTTAAAATGCTCTTTATTGAATTGTTTTTCTGTCCGAAAAGCAAATATACACGATATATTAAAATACATTATTCTTTAAAATAGTTATGTCAATACTTAACCTACAAGTTAATAGTTCTAAAAAACAGCTTGTTAAGGAAGAAATTTATTGACGCATTGTTATAGAGGATAATTTTTAATAAGAAATATAGCTGTAGTCTATAATGTTACTTTTGAATACATAAAGTTTAAAGACCAATACTCTGGTTTACAGCTTAAAAACGGCACCCTTCCAATAACGACTGAAGAAGCACGTGAACTACTAGAAGAAGCTAGAGCGACGGTAGTAACTGGCATAGAATCTGGCAGACGTCAGTTAGGGGAGTCTACGGAAACAGGAAAGAAAGATATAGAAGGCGTTGTGTTGCAGGGTAAGACTGCCATGGCAGCTGGAACACGTCAGTTAGCGGAGGCTGCGGAAACAGGAAAGAAAGATATAGAAGGCGTTGTGTTGCAGGGTAAGACTGCCATGGCAGCTGGAACACGTCAGTTAGCGGAGGCTGCGGAAACAGGAAAGAAAGATATAGAAGGCGTTGTGTTGCAGGGTAAGACTGCCATGGAAGCTGGAACACGTCAGTTAGTGGAGGCTGCGGACACAGGAAAGAAAGATATAGAAGGCATTGTGTCGCAGGGGAAGCTTCAACTCGAAGATGCAATAAAAACAGGAAATAGCAAACTGGAAGGCGTTGTGACGCAGGGGAAGCTTCATTTAGAAGATGCAATGACAACTGCTAGGGTAGTCACGGAGAGAGGGAAACTCGAGATTGAAGACGCAGTGGCAAAGAGTAGAGACACTGTTCAAGTTAGTAAACAGGAGTTGGAAGAGGCCTTGCAAAAGATAAAAGCTGTTTCTACCCTGTCAGAGGCGGAACAAAGAGAAGGTAAGTGTCTTATACTGAAGAAAAAAATAAAACCGAACAAGCATGAGTAATATATGTACTTCGATAATGTTATACAGATTGACATTTACTTGATCTGTATTTAAGGACAGATTGCTTAAAATCTGCAGTTAAGCATTTCCGCTTGGCTCGAACTTTCCGATTTTCCAGGTATTTAAGCCGATCCATGTGAGTTCGAACCAACGGGTTCGACTGTATTTCGATAAGTTTTTTTTTCATAGTCGAAACCCGTTGGCTCGAACTCACATGGACCGGCTTAAATACCTCGAGACTCGGAGAGTTCGAGATAAAGAAAGCGTTGTTAAAAATCCAAAAAGAGACTACGCAGCCATAAATAGAGCATATTAAATAGTGTTATCTGCGTCTCCAATAAGAAGAATTACACAATGTTGTGGTTGGTGGTTACAGACTTCACAATAACATGGTACAGCTCAGCATATTTTCTACTATGTTTAACTATTATCTATAGTTTCGTTTTTATTTAGAAAACATCTTTATTTTAAAGAATGTCCAGTATTTAAGGTATGTTGTTAACGATCAAGTCAAACAGAATAATTGTTTCAACAAATTGTACTTAGGTGACCATGAATCGAATTCCATTACCACATGTTGATTCGTAAAAAAACCTTGCTGCTATGGGACATGGCTCCCTTTTCTCTTTATATGTCTTTATAAAAATAACTTAACAAACCTTCAACTCAGAATCTCCTTATCCGATTTTAAAATAACATAACAGAAATGTTCCTTTACCCCCATGCTGTTTATAAAATTCATGACCGCCAGGACTTGGCCTACTCTTCAATGTATGCAACCATTGACTCGATTTCAGAATATTTTCACAGAAAAGTACCTAAAGTGACCATGTATCAAAATATCTTAAAGATTGAACTTTTTTTGTCTTGGAACGAGCCAATTTTTGTGAAAAGTATGGACACCAGTGATATAAGACTGCTGACAAAAATAGATTGCAGATATATATAATTATTTAAGTTAAAGAATTGATGTTATATGTATTTTTCTTAAACCGTTAGTAACAGTTTAAGCCATAAAACATGAATTTTCGAACGGAAATATGACAATCTGCGATCTGATTTTTTGGCAGCAATCTTATATCATTGGTTGGTAGATATTTACGCTGATATATCCTCTTTCCAAGAAAAAAAATAAAAAAAGTTGAAAAAAACGGTATATCTGTGAGAGTGCAGCTTTAAATATTGTAAGAGTTATGGTCCTTTAAAAAATCATATTTTCCATGTCTTTAAAAGCCCGTTTAAAAAACGGGGGGTATTATATATATAGTATTATAGTTTCACATGTGGCATACGGAGGTAGGCGTCCATTATGTTGTCCGATCAATAATTTAACCCTCTGTTAATCAGGTGGGCGATTTAGGGCAAATTTGGCACTCTTGTTTTATCGACAGTTCATTAGGTTATGCTTAAGGTCTCAAAATACAATCAAAATTAAAACAATTGCTGTTAGTCAGACCGTTTTCCACTTGAACATCCAATTTTTTCAAGGTACATGTTTCGAATGGATTCCGCATCAGTGTTGGATGTAACTCATAATTGCCAAATTTTGACGAAATGAATCCGCCATGCATCATCACAGTGAATAATAGACGACGAATAAGTTGTTTTCAATACAATCAATTAATCTGATACAATACAACTTATTAAGCTGACACTTACATGGGAATGTAGCGATGTATGGAATATATTCAGGGTTCGAATTTAACTTTGAGGAGCACTCGCAAAATTTTGCGAGTGCATTTTGAGGCAACTCGCAAAATGAAAAATCAACTTGCAATTTTATTATTTGCTTTATTCCCTTATAATATTGTCTAATTAAAGTAGAAATTAACACCTAAGACATATTATGAATATTAAAAAGTACCAATCTTGAGTGACTCGACTACTAGAACTTGTTGATGGCTTATTCTATTTGGTGGGTATGGAAAGACTCATCTGATGCTGGCAGCTTTTTGATAACAAAGCTGTCCAATAATTTGACATTGTTCACTTTGTATATTTACCCTCGCCATCGGGTAATTTAATACCCATTAGACAAGCACGCTACAGATTTCATTAAGTCTATAAGTATTAAAAACAATAAAAAAATAAATCTAAAATAAAAAGCAACAGTAAATGTAGCGTGGATACTTTGGACCATGAAATATATCGATCAACGAAGTCTATTCATTTTGACAGTTGGGCGGAAATATATTTAAAGGATGATGGGGTTTACATATAGTGCGCGAAAGCGCTAAATTTAGCCAATGATTAAGCTAGGTGATTACGTCATTCGTATTAACTTTGTATTATGCACGCCTCGGAGCATCCCGGAAAGATTCGAGATAAAACTCAGCCTTTTTTCCGTATTTGTATTTTTGAAAACCTACTAGAGCGTGACTCCGTACTGTCTTCCTTGTAACAGTAGTGTAAACATGCCAATTACAGGCTGTTTACACTCGACTACGTAGCGGAATTAAGTTCAGGTTTATTCTCCTTTCCTTTTAACATTTTGTGGTCTAGAAAAAGCCACTCGCAGAATTTTGCGAGCTTGAATAAAAGTCACTCGCAATTTCCAAATGTCGCTCGCATTTTGCGAGTATGCGAGTCTTAATTCGAACCCTGTATATTATTTCTCAGTTACAGTCAATACTGCAGTAATCCGACGTTTAAACTAATTTGTTTACAGTGTACATGTCCTTTGTCTATTTTCATTATCAGTCATAGCATATAAAATGACGTTTAAGGAAGAACCAAGTTGATGTTTACAAAGCAAGTTTAATTTATTTTTTATTATTGACATTTCTAGTCTTCTACGATTGTTAACAATATGTTAATTTCCATGTAAGATTGTACACTGCAGCACATTAACATACGTTTTTAGCTCACCAGACATGAAGTGCTCAAGGTGAGCGTTTGTGATCGGTCTTTGTCCGGCGCCCGTCCGTCAGTCAGTCCGTTCGTCCGTCCGTCCGTCAGTTTGTCCATCCGCCCGTCAACAATTGCTTAAAAAACCTCTCCTCTGAAACTACTTGACCATACTCAATGAAACTTCACAGGAAGCTTCCTTGGGTGACCCTCTACAAAAAATACAACAAGGGGTTACGATTGATTAACAGCAATAACAACAAAATGGCCGACATCCTGTTTTGCTTTAAAAAGCATCTCCTGTGAAACTACCAGTCCAAATTCAATGACAGTTTACAGGAAGCTTTCTAGGGTGACCCTCTACAAAAGCACAACAAGGGGTCACGATTGATCAACAACAACAACAACATCAACAAAATGGCAAACTTCCTGTTTTGCTTTAAAAAACATCTCCTCTAAAACTACCAGTCCAAATTCAATTAAACTTTACATGAATCTTCCTTGGGTGACCCTCTAAAAATACATCAAGGGGTCACGATTGATCAACAACATCAACAAAATGGCAAACTTCCTGTTTTGCTTTAATCACATCTCCTCAGTAAAAACCAGTCCAAATTCAATCAAACTTTACAGATTCCTTGGGTGACCCTCTACATAATACAAAAAGGGGTCTCCTCTGAAAATACCACTCCAAATTCAATGAACCTTTACAGAAAGCTTCTTTGGGTGATTACTTACAAAAATACAACAAGCTGTCAAGATTGATCAACAACAAGAACAACAAAATGGCCAACTTTTTGTTTTGCTTTAAAAACATCCCCTTTAAAACTACTAGTCCAAATTCAATGAATCTTTACAGGAAGCTGCCTTTGGTAACCTTTTACAATAAAACAACAAGGGGTCGCGATTTATCAACAATAACAACAATCTGGCCAACTTCCTGTTTTGCTTTTAAAAACATCTTCTCTGAAACTTGGAGGCCAAATTCACTGAAACTTTACAGCAAGCTGCATTGAATGACCGTCTACAAAAATACAACAAGTCATTGAGATTGATCAGCAACAACAACAACAAAATGGCCGACATACTGTTTTGTTTTTAAAAAATCTCTGAAACTACAAGGCCAAATTCAATGAAAATTTACATGTAGCTTCATTGCATGACCCTTTAAAGTATAAAACAAGTCATCTTCATCAGTAAAGATATGTTTAAATTTCAACATTTTTATTAATGCTTTATTATGGCACTTTGCTTAGGTAAGCGTTTTATGGCCATCATGGCCCTCATGTTCTTTTTAATTTAAAAAAAGACAATCCGAAAATGAAAGCAGACCTCAACCTCAAAGTCATTTAACTGCCATTTCCTGTAATGGCGGCGTTTGGGGGTCTTAATCACGCTCAGTGATAGCTCTGGTTTTGCCAGGTTAATTTCGGTTAAATACAGAAAATGTGGTAAATATATACAACTGTAGTGGTTTGTATAATTTATCAACATTTACTACCAGTGCAACGTTAATTTGCAGCGAGAATATACATGCATGCTATTTGTTATATATATACTTATGCTATTTACAGATCTACGTCAACGGCTAGTCAAGTATTACCAGAAGCAGCTCAACAGCGCGCCCATATCGCCCCTGCTGTCGGACAAGGACGAGAGACTGGACAAGTTTTACGTTCCACCAAAGATCGAGGAGAAAGACCACAGAAGACTTGGAGACGATCAACAACAAAATGGTTCTCCTATTTCCTCTTACAAACAGATTTTCTGTAAAGAAAAGGGTTTGGCCAACACCGTTTTCGTAGTTGGTGAGGCGGGTATGGGGAAATCCTCATTTTCCGCTATGTGCACCATAAAGTGGGCAGCACAGTTCTCCGTGTCGTGTAGAGACGCTGGAGGAAGGGGTTTAGATCAAGATGGAGAAGAGAAGACTTCTCTTAAACGGCCGCTATTGAACAAAAAAGGTTTAAATCAGATAATTGTGAGGAACTGGTTTAATCGCAACTCTTTTGTAATTAGAAAATATAATGTTCAAAGAGAATTTCAAGAATTATACTATTCATTGTCTGATGATGATCAATCGTTTGTAAGATCTCATGAGGAGGAATTTTGTAAATTATTGTCACAACCCAAGTATGATCTTTTTCAAGATGAGGACACTCTTAGAGACATCGAGTTTATGTTTCACATTAAATTGCGGGACTGCTCTGAATCCTGTGAACTGTCAGACATGATTCGAGATCAGCTGATCAACATTATTTATCGTCCAGATGAGATGGCCGCTGGCTACGGCACTATGATAAGTGTGTTGTCAAACCGAAAGTGCGTCGTCATAGTAGATGGGCTGGATGAATGGTCGCATCCTACTGAAACAAAGTGTTCATGTTCGTTAGAAGACAAAGTTATCCCGCATTTATCGCAAACGTTAGATGCAACTGTGTTGATTACATCGAGACCCTGGCGATTGTCCCAAAACCGCGTTAAAGACACCAAAATAGGCAAATACCTTGAAATAAAGGGAGTAGCTAGCACACCGCTATTAGTTCAGAAAACGCTGGATTGCCTTAATGAAAAAGTAGCAGACAAGAGATTATGTCTTGATTTTATCCGATTTGTCGCCAGAAGAAGACTGGTGCCTCTACTCTCAGTTCCTATCATTGTATTGTTGCTAGTTTGTCTGTGGTTCGAGGGAGTA
Organism: Mya arenaria; assembly: GCF_026914265.1. Lineage (NCBI taxonomy): Eukaryota > Metazoa > Mollusca > Bivalvia > Myida > Myidae > Mya > Mya arenaria. The sequence continues at coordinate 21,847,400 of NC_069126.1, read as the reverse complement.
CATGAATCATTTTCTTTTTGTGACATATACGCATACATGATGGACATGATGTTTGGGAGAAAATCGCTTCCTGTGCTTAGTGTTTCGCCCGAATGCACTCCGTTGCTAAAATGTTTTAAGCAAACTAAACATGTACAAAACTACTACAATATTGTATTGAAGCTGGCACATCTTGCATTCGAGAAATTGTTTTCGAGGGATCGAAAGTCATCCCTTGTGTTTCAAAATGTTGACTGTTTGACACAAGAGGAGCTCCTGTTCGTTCTGAAATCGGGTATCATGCGAGAAACAAAGTCGCAATCTTTAATTAGAAAATCATCGAGTTTCTCTTTTATCCACAAAACTGTACAGGAATTCCTTGCTGCAGTGCACAGTTATCATGCAGCAGTTCATGAAGATGTTCAGGAGTTTTTACCTATCGTTTACCCATTAAAGGACAGTTCAGTGGCTGATGTATCGCATGTGTTTTTGTTCATGTGCGGTATAAACAGAGAAGTTGCACAATATATGTCTGCAATGATGTCAAATGCTGTAAGTGAAAAATGTGCCACATGGATGTACGACACTTGGGGTAAGACAGTACAACAAGCACTTTGTGCTGGTTATAGAGAGGCATTGGCCAACAATGTACAGAATATTCAACTGGAACTAATGTGCCTTTATATTGATTCTAATACTAGAGATTGGTCAACCTTAAAAACCTTGATATCGATGAACAAGTCTCAGCTACGTCATATAACTATCTGGGGACATGAGGATGAGTTCAGCGAGGAGGAGCTCCAGGCGTTGTTTATCAGCTCAAAGAACACTCTCACCCATGTGGAAATACGTCGCCATGATGGACCGTATGACCTTTCTGCGTGCTGCCGTCTACAATATTTGACAATATACGGGCCCTATCCATCCAATATCACGATTAATACGAATAGTTGAGTTGAGTTGGAGTTAGATTGTGTTTCGGAAAAGGTTGAAAGAAGTATTTTACAATCATTAGAACAAAAATGTGATCAATTAATGAAGTTCACCATTTGGCGTATCAAGAACATTAGCTTATTTTGTAAGACACTTACCCAGCTGAATCATTTGAAACAAATAACGATAATAAGTACAACCCTCGATGATCACCCGCTACTCCTCCCACCCTCTGTCACCGATGTTACCCTGAAGTGGGTGACAATGTCCGCGCGGTGCTTGAGGGAGCTGGTAGAGAGGGTGGAGAACTACTCTCACCCTGTGAAGTGCTGTATTGACGAGTGCACTGTGGAACCGATCAAGGATTATAAAGACATCAAACGGGACACTCGATCGAGTAAAAACATTACGTTTTGTCGAGTAAAAACTACGTTTTGTCGATGCTGAATTATTTGTATTTGGTAATAGACATTGATTCTAAAGAAATGGGATAATTGTTTAGTCAAGTGAGATAACAAATTCATGCCGCATCCACAAGTGAAAATATGATCATTGTATAGTATGCTTAACATTTTTTGTTAGATGGTATTTTACGGCATAAGTGCACTGAAGTCCTGATGACTTCAAACCATAACGGAAATGACGTCATTGACAAGCTTTGTGTGCCCGTTGGTTGGACTAACCCTGCAGTACGGTCAAAGGAATCCATTGTATAATACTGTGTAACGCTGTTAGACTATGAATAATTTCATAAAGAATGAAATATTCAACCTGATAAGCAGAGTATTCAGTGTTTTACATAATGTCAACTAAAGACCGTTTTAAGGGTTTTTCTCCCTATATTTTAAAGACGCACAATCTAGGTTGATGCAATTTATTGTTAACTTTAATGCATTGAAGTGTTTAACTCATTTGACTTAAATGACCAAGACAGTTTAAAGCCTTTATGTTTTAGATACAGCTAACATATTAGCAACATGTAGGTGATTTCGTATCTGGGAATTTGTTGCCACGTAGCCATTATTTTTTTGTATTAATAATGGATTTATTTACTTCTTTTTTTAGGGGGGGGGGGCGGCTGGGGGGTTAAGAGGAGTCATATTTGATTTATGTACATTTCGATAGGTTAACATAACTAAAAGATACTGGGTCTGGTACTGTGTACATTCAGGATATGTGTGGTAACATTTAGATAGATTAATGAATATTTCTATAATTTCTAAAGCAGTGAAAACTTCTTGTAGTTCTAATATGAAAAAAAATCTTTCTTATTTTATTATATATATGTGTGGTAACATTTAGATAAATTAATGAATATAACTTTTATATAATCAATTGAAAACATTGAAAATTTACTTCAGCTGCTTCTGTAATAGGGGCCCTGTTGTACTTTTAACATTCCTGTCAATATAGTACAGTTTATTTATTCAAACATGATTGTATTCTTGCTGATTGTTGTGTATACACTAATGTGAATTTTGTTTGAATATACTATAATTATGCTCTGTTTTTATAATAAATACCATAACACTTGTTATAAATAGTACGAATGTCTTTTCTTATATATGCTCCTGGGCTGGTGTTTTAAAAACATCCTATTTGATAATATGATATAATAGTTAACCTTTTTCTTAATTTGACCATGAACATTTTAAGAAATCGACTAAGTTAAGAAATGACTAAAGATGTACTGGTATATGAATACCACTGGCTCAGTTTGTTTTACCATTCCCCTTATAAACTGGAATAACATATAATTTCCCTTATTCATCCAAAGCGTGTGTCACACTTATATATTGGGAATCGAAACCTCAACCTCTGGGATGAGAAGCGAACACCTGTCCACTTGACCACTCTCACCCTCCTCAAAATTTCTTACATTGGTGATCGAGCACACAACCTCTATGGTGAGAGGCGGACACCTTTACCACTAGACCACTCTCACTCTTCTCAAAATGTATCACATTGGGGATCGAACCCTCAACCTCTATGGTGAGAAACGGACACCTATACCACTTGACCACTCTCACCTTTCTCACAATGTATCACATTGGGGATCGAACCCTCAACCTCTATGGTGAGAAACGGACACCTATACCACTTGACCACTCTCACTCTTCTCAAAATGTATCACATTGGGGATCGAACCCTCAACCTCTATGGTGAGAAACGGACACCCATACCACTTGACCACTCTCACCTTTCTCACAATATGTCACATTGGGGATCGAACCCAAAATCTCTAGGGTGAGAAACGGACACCTATACCACTGGACCACTCTCACTCTTCTCACAATATATCGCATTGGGGATCGGACCCAAAACCTCTAGGGTGAGAAGCGGACACCTATACCACTTGACCACTCTCACCCTTCTCCCAATATATCACATTGGGGATCAAACCCAAAACCTCTATGATCAGAAGCGGACACATCAGAATAAGATAATTAGGATAGCAGATTCTTCTCTGGTCGGGTGGTACACCATATAAGACTATGAGCAGAATGAGGAAGCGATCGACGCTTAGGATGGCAAGCGCATCCGCCCAGATGACCGCGCCAAGGTTCGCCTTGAAAAGTCGATATTCAGAGACGCCTCCCAACACCATTCAGACAGCCAGCTAGCAATTACAATGCTGAGGTATGTACTGTCAATTTTAAAATAGTTTGAGATAGTTTCTGGTTTCTTGAGTCAATGACATGATTATTGATAACATATGATCACAAGGATTATTTTTTCGCAAGTTATAACGTTTCATGGCCGTAGAGATAGAAAGATAGATATCTATCGATTGCACAAAACATTGATTTCAGTTGACAGGTAAAAGCTCTTTTGAGACAATCCCTTAGATTCGGTTTGAACCGGATTATAGACATGAGCGTGGGAAAATGGTTGAATCCATTAATGTTACAGGGGCGCCAGGATTTGGCAAGAGATATATCAATCGTTAACAATTGATAATTATACTCATATATTTGATCTCTGTTTCTAAATTTGCTGATTAATTGCTTGATTAGTTTTTAGAACGTTTATTTGTACGCAATTGTCGTAATTTTACAGTGAAAGTGTAATCAAGTTACCTAGGCAAAAAGTAGTTGTCTATTTTGATAGATTGCTAAATGTAATTTATTTACGATGTTACAGACATATTTGAAACTTAAACCTGGAATGATAGTGAGTGAAAAATCAAATATATTGAACTAGGGATGTTCTTCGGAGTTGTTGAGCGTTGTATTTGATGGACGAGAGTGTTCGACTACTAAGGCAGGGGCGTAGCTAGCCCTCTATTCATGTGGATTGTTTATTGTGCTAGGGGGATCGGTGGCAGGCCCCCTAGGAAATTTTGAAAATATGGTGCTTTCTGATGCATTCTGGGCGTTCTGAGGTGCTTTATTTAGTACTTACCATCAGGGGCGTAGCTAACCCTCTTATCACGTGGATTCATAATTGTGGTTAGGGGTTCGGGGGCACCCCCGCCAATGATTTTTTAAAACAATTATGCAGTCTGGGCGTTCTGTGATGCTTTATTTAGTACTGGAAAATGGACAGTTTTAGGATTATATATATATACAAATAAACCCAAATAAGAATCATCTGGATTCAGCCGCGCACTCGCGTATAGGCAGCTACGCGCCTGTTAGATGGATAGATAATTATGTTGTCTCCTTTGAATAAGAAATGGAACATAGCATTACATACATATACCGTAATATAAACAATTATAGGTGAGATCGAATATGTTCATATATTGATGGAAGATGGTTGTATGACCTTTTTACATGTGATAAGACAATACAAATGGAACTTAAATGTCTTAAGTAAATATATCTATAAATAAATACATACATGTATGATAAATGCCCCCTCTTAAGTGAGGAACATTGTATTACTCCTCTCTTATGCACGGAAACGTACAGAAACATCACCATGTGCCGTAAAGGATGGATTTTTTTTAATTTATAGCTACGTGGCCACAAATATTTACGAAGCTTTATCGAGTGTATTCCTTGATACAATCATTGACTCGTTTGAAACACGGGATACAAAGATTCATCTATAAAATTTATTTATTGTTATATATAATTGTTACTGTTTCAAAACAGACGATTTGTCATCTGCTTGATTTATTTGTCGTTTGGCGTTGGAGTATTGGCGGGAAGGCACGGGGTATATAAGGTAGGGATTTTCGTGGATTCGTCACTCGAGGCTTTTTAATTGGCAGCGTAAACACGTAAGTGAAATATGTTGGGTCCCACCCACTTACCCGATACATATTGAATGCTATTTTAATTAACAACAACTTCTTTACATACAGGAGGCAGTTTAAGTCTGTATTAACTTTATCTGTCGTTTGATGATCGTGTTTTTGGGGAACAGTTTCCTGTCGTTTTCACATTGGGCAGGCGGCAATAATGTGGTGTGACTTCTTTCTGACACAATCTAGAATACAACCTTTTTCGAATGATCTGTGTATTTTCTGCCAATAATAAGCCATGTTCCTAATACATGTTGTTGTTTTGTAATGTAAAGTAGCCTTTGATGTCGGAAATATTTGTTAAAATTTATAAATATTACGTCTAGTCTGTGGTATAATTGTTGATATTCACAAATAAATTCGGAAGACGTCTAGCTTATGTTGTCCGGGATATTTTGACTATTTTGATTGATTGTTTTACTCAGGAAACTAGTTAGTAAATTTATTTTAATTGGAACTTCTTATAAAAAGGACATCGTTCACTATCTTTATCAATTTGCATATCCAACATATGACAAATGAACCTTCACAATATTTCATGTAGTTCTATGGAGAGTTACCTAAATCCAATAACGTAATAAACGATAAACCAGATTTAAACGTTATCAAAATAGTGAGAATGAGTACATGCTCCTTAAGCTTCATATTATACATGACCCCAACCCTCTTACAAAACACAACAGTGGTGATAGTTGGTCATTCGGAACTCCTCGGCCATAGTGGTGATAGTTGGTCATTCGGAACTCCTCGGCCATAGTGGTGATAGTTGGTCATTCGGAACTCCTCGGCCATAGTGGTGATAGTTGGTCATTCGGAACTCCTCGGCCATAGTGGTGATAGTTGGTCATTCGGAACTCCTCGGCCATAGTGGTGATAGTTGATCATTCGGAACTCCTCGGGCATAGTGGTGATAGTTGGTATGGCGAAGCAGCAGGTGTATCAACAAGAATTACTGTGTACACTTACTTCGTAGATAAGCGTTTTGTTAATTGTTCATATTGATATATATCTATTCGGCAAAAATAATGGAAAACATACAAGAGGTGACAGATACACAGAAAAGCAGATTGGTAAACTTAGCATACGAGTCGCCTTTCGGTTTTCATGTAGCGAATATCACATGGTTTATTGACAACAAATCATCAACTGTTTACGACGGTGACTCCCCTATGTCGTATGCAATACAAATAACAGTAAGTGAGAACACAGACAGAACATACAACACAACACGTGTTCTTGTATACAACCCCAGTAGAAATGAAGACGGAATGGCCGTGTTCTGCACTGCAAGAAATGAAGACGAAATGGTCGTGTTCTGCAATGCAAGAAATGAAGACGAAATGGTCGTGTTCTACAATGCAGGAAATGAAGACGGAATGGTTGTGTTTTGCAAAGCAAGATATGAAGACGGAATGGTCGTGTTCTGCAATGCAAGAAATGAAGACGGAACGGCCGTGTTCTGCAATGCAAGAAATGAAGACGGAATGGCGGTGTTCTGCAATGCAAGAAATGAAGACGGAATGGCCGTATTCTGCAATGCAAGAAATGAAGACGGAATGGCCGTGTTCTGCAATGCAAGATATGAAGACGGAATGGCCGTGTTCTGCAATGCAAGAAATGCAGACGGAATGGCCGTGTTCTGCAATGCAAGAAATGAAGACGGAATGGCCGTGTTCTGCAATGCAAGAAATGAAGACGGAATGGCCGTGCTCTGCAAGGCAAGAAATGAAGACGGAATGGCCGTGCTCTGCAAGGCAAGAAATGAAGACGGAATGGCCGTGTTCTGCAAGGCAAGAAATGAAGACGGAATGGCCGTGCTCTGCATTGCAAGAAATGACGACGAAATGGCATTACTCTGCAATACAAGAAATGAAGACGGAATGGTCGTGCTCTGCATTGCAAGAAATGAAGACGGAATGGCCGTGTTCTGTAATGCAAGATATGAAGACGGAACGGCCGTATTCTGTAATGCAAGAAATGAAGACGGAACGGCCGTGTTCTGTAATGCAAGAAATGAAGACGGAATGGCCGTGCTCTGCATTGCAAGAAATGAAGACGGAATGGCCGTGCTCTGCATTGCAAGAAATGAAGACGAAATGGCATTGCTCTGCAATACAAGAAATGAAGACGGTATGGTCGTGCTCTGCATTGCAAGAAATTAAGACGGAATGGCCGTGTTCTGCAATGCAAGAAATGAAGACGGAATGGTCGTGTTCTGCAATGCAAGAAATGAAGACGGAATGGCCGTGTTCTGCAATGCAAGAAATGAAGACGGAATGGCCGTGTTCTGCAATGCAAGATATTATGACTCGAAGGTTCATGTAGGGAACTTAGAATTGAATGATATGCATGATCGTCTTTTATAGTTAGATACGGTACTGAATATTGAAAACTGCTTTAACTGATTGCGGACCTTACACTCCTTCACGCCAAAAAGATGTTTGTAAATAAATCGATTAAAAATATGTCGAAACCATGAGCATTTTATTAACATTAAAAAATGCCTTATAATGAAGAGAAACATGGTGTCAATGATTACCTGTATTCAGTATACTAGTTATTTCAGTCTTTTAGGGAAGCGCTAGATACCATCACTGAAACTGTTTAAAAGAGTAATTTTAACTATGACCTTGAATAGGCAAATACAAAGCATGGTCAATTATTTTAGATAAGTCAGAGACTGGTATACTGATAAACAACAACGAAAGTTAAAACGACTTCTTCATGATCGGGAATTTTCCAACTATTCAAAGTTCACAATGGTTCGTGGTGGAAATCCATTTGCAAGTTTGACGTAAAAGTGCTTTGACGGAAAATCAAACACATTTCAATACGTTTTTCGATGCCACTATTCACGGATGATGAACACACTTTTGTCACGTGACCACAAATGAGTAAATATAATTTTTATTATGTCTATCCGGGTATGTATCGATTTTTTCGCTATATTAAAAAAACTGTTACAGAGACATAGCGCAAAATGGGTGCATTAGTTTGTCTTTTGATCGGTGTGTTGGTCCCCATACACACGTGCATGTTTTTCTGAGAACATGTGGAAACAAATATTGTCCTGTGATGGAAACTTACCCAGCCAACGTTTAAATGTAACGGATTGAGTTAATTAGCCATCCAATATTTATAAATATGCCTTCCTATTGTTCACATTTGTTTCTTATATGCTGTAGGAATATTTTGTTCGATTCTTTTTATATGTACTGTTATTAAACGTTGTCCACCAATCCACTCGATTTTTTTAATTGAATTTGATTCATTTATATCATTTATTTAATGATAAATTATTCAAGTAAATTGTTATACAAATGTATATCGTTTAATTGAATATTAAATCATTATTGTCAACATTTCAGGGATGTGATCAACGAGTTAACGAGTAGGTGCAAGTCCTAAAGGTAGAGTCGCATGACTCGTGGAAAAATACAGTTATTAAGTAAGTATAATCTTATTAAAATGAGAATGTTATCTACATATTCGGCCAAAAAAGTAACATATCATTTCGTATCATCAACATTTTTCGGGCTATTGTTTGCATGCCTACCACAGTTTGGAATTCATCGATACATATGGGTTATGATATGGAGTAATTCTGACGTCATATATCACGTTGATATCGATGTCGGTATTCTGACGTCATAAATTACATTGATGTCGATGTCGGTGTATAAACACGTTCCATCGAGATCGAGTAATGGTCGAAAAAAAAGGCATGTTTATACACCAATTTAGACGTGATGTGATACAGGTGTCCAGAAAAACTGAGGATATAAGGTAAAATCTCTGTTCTGAATCACATCACAAATTACTATTTCTTAACACTATCGATATCCATGCAAGCCACGGGCTCTCTACAATACAGACGATTAACAAAATCATTTCGGTATACACATGTATAGTTTTGATTGTGTATACCATATATTGTGCCTTATTGTCAAACGTCCTAATCAAATCCCAAATGTCTTTTTTGTTATTTCTTGATGTGTGCAATTTGCTTACAAACATCAGTTATTTACAGGTTTATGGTATTTTCAAACAAATGTACTGACGTAACGTTCACTGGTGATACGCGTAAGCGTCACGTCGGAAACTAACGTTGCGAACAAAAAAAACGTTGTTATCATGCATGTTGCATTCTGCATTTTTAATTACCATCGTTTATATATCTTTGAAGAAAGAAAAACTATAGATCTAGTTCCCAAAGAGTATCGGAATGCGTTATAATGCGTACGAAAGAGAGGTATTGTTAGTCTAGACATCCTCGAGAATCATGCTCGTATATGTTTATTTTCACACACAAAAAACAGTAGAACTCACTTTCCAGTGTCTCTGCTCTGGATTAAGTCTTGTAACCGCTCATACAAATACGAATTAATTTCATATAATAACATTTTACCTATACAAAAAACGATGTGCCTAGCATTGTGCTCGAACCCCGGATGTCCGGATCTTCTCAGCTATAACCCTAATCGCAATCTACAATCTTTAAAATATTGTTTGCCATTTAGTTAATCGGGTTAATCGGCGCCCCCCTCTAAATTCGTTCAAGTTTACTTTTATGTTCAATATAGGAGAAAAAGGTAAACAATACGCCCAAATCAACCATTTCGGACTATAAATTGTAAAAAGATTTGGGAATACCCATAAACACCCCTGCAAACATTTTAAACCCAAACCGCCCCTCGGGTGGAGCATACCTTTCATCACATATGTAGGTCACCACCCTAAAAAAACTCAATAAGAGGCTGGCAATCTTGGCACCTTAAACGATATGATATCGAACTACGGATGGGTCTGCTTTTTGCTACACTGAAGTATGCGGAGTTCAATCTGCAATCCCATAAAATTCACCAACTTCGGAAAGGTCTCAATTCGTACTAAAGACTCTTACACGAATCACCATCTTACAGGTGATTTGAAGGACATGCTTAACTATAACATCTCATCAGTCATCATGCTTGTGAAACTCGCTAACTCGAATAAAAGACTTCTGAACTTTGCCCCGATATAACAACGTAACCGAATACCGTCTGTGTCTAGTGTTTAATAGAGTGAAGTAGGCAGAGTATCTCCGTTACGACTTCACAACCTATATATGTCACATTACTGGTAATACTGGTTAAATTGAATAAACACTTTGCAAGTTATAGCCTGAAGCAGCTTATAAAAATCACACACTTATGGTTGATAATCCAAATAAGTTCTAAATTATTCTGGTACAACTATTATTGGTAAGACACATTCTTGTTTGGAAAGTGTGTGCACCATAGCATACTTTGGTCTCTAATTATAAGACAAATTCAAGTATGGCATTTTTGGTGCATATTGTTAACAGTTTGCAGTAACTAATTTGACACAGTCCTGTACCGAAATTTGGATTGCATGCATTGAAAAACAACAACATTACATTTCTTAATTTTTAATATTATTCCAGCAGAACTATATTCCGTATTTGGCTTATTTCCTGTGAAATTGAATTTGAATTGACTAAATGGTCAACACCTACGTGTTTATCTATAAATATATATACATTTTAAGAAATGACTGTCAAAATTATGATTTTTTTTCAAGGTTTGTGTTATTTAAGCAATTCAATGGCCATAACTCTGAAGTGACTGGGGCGACAGACATGGATGATTATTGAAGGTAGCCGCAATATATAATAAGTTTGGTGATGATCGGTCATAAGCTTTTCGGGTAACACAGAGAGAACATACAAACATGTTTAATTTAAGTTATTTAAGGACCATAACTCTGGTGTGACGCTTTCGACAGAGCTGGTTATCAAGCTTGGCTGAGATAATATGCCCATACATAATTTTTCCAGGTTTGAGGATGAACGATCAAAATCTCATTGAGACAAAGTGCAAACCCACAATGCTTTTGTTTTAAAGCAATTTTAGGGCTCTTAATATGTAGTGACTAGAGCTCTTATATACATATACATATACATATACAAACAGAGTCTTGATTCACAGCGTGGACAGTGTGGGCATTTCAAGGGTCATTACTATGGAGTGACAGGAGCGACAAAGCTGTGTTTAATTTTGACCGAGATATCTGCCCATACAAAAATTGTCTAACTTTGAGAATGATCGGTTAAACGGATATCGAGCAACAGCACAGACAACATGAAGTTTGTGTAATTTAAGCTATTCAAGGGCCAAGTCTGAAGGCGACAAAGCTGGTGGGTTTTTTTAACTTAGCCCAGTTATTATGTGCATACATATATTGTTTAAGTCTGTTGATAATCGGCCTTAATATTTATGTGAAAAACTGATGCTCATTGAGTAACAGCGCAGACAAAAAACGGTTTCATAATTAAAGCAATTTAAGGGTCAGTACTCTGATGTGACTGGGCAACATGGCCGTGATATTCTGCACATACACATATTGTCCAAGTTTGGTGATGATCGGACATAATTATTATGAATACATACATGATCCTATTTATTACTGGTGGTCATACAAAACTTTTTATAATATATTGCACGATTGAAAATATTAATTTAACTGTCGGCGTTTTATGCTACACAACTTATGACAACTTGTATTATAAATTGCACATTCTCATCCAAAACGTTTACTATATGAGTAGGTTACTATTGCCAATTCAGGTAAACAGTTCATATATTAACAAAAACAGAACATACTAGTGCATACATCTTTGTGAGCTTTATTTTAGGTGCATAATGGAGTGGTAATGTTTTGTACTGCCTACTTACAAGAACCACAACTCATAAGGGCATATTGTCTCGTTACTAAATATAGACAAATAACACGATTTCGAATTAGTCTCCCTTTGTATATTAATACATAATACCCTGAAACATATTGCGCTTTAATAATAGGTGAGGTAATACATATGAACTCTGTGAAGAAGAATGAAAGACCGTTGTTGATATTAATCATAATTTTATCTATGCTCACTATGTTTCATATGGCATCAAAACTGTATTTATTTTATTAAAAAAACAACAATAACAAAATAACTATTATGGTTGATAATTAAGTTGTCATTATTTAACTTCAGTTTACTTTGTTACGTTTAAAATGAGTCATACATAGATAAGAAAACTCAGTGACAGTCATAAAGTCGACTTTACTGCCATACACACCACGTAATATACACATGTGACCACATATGGTTGGTTAAAGCTGCACTCTCACAGATTGAACGTTTTGACAGCTTTTATATTTTTTGTCTAGGAACGAGCCAATTTTTGCAAAATCCATGGAAACAAATTGAATAAGTCTGCTGACAAAACAATAGATCGCAGATTTTTATATTGAAGTTCAAAAATTAATGTTTTATGCATTTTTCTTAAACCGTTAGTAACGGTTTAAGCCATAAAACATTAATTTCGAACGGAAATATGCAAATCTGCGACCTCATCTTTTAGCAGCAATGTTTTATCATTGGTTTGCAGATATTTACGCAAAAAATTGCTCTTTCCAAGACAAAAAATAATAAATTTGTAAAAATGGTATATCTGTGAGAGTGCAGCTTTAAGGTATGGTTTGACACATGAAATTAAATTGTTGCAACATCAATGTTACCTTTGATTTAAAATTGAAACTTGTCACGTGAGACAATTATATTATTTGTAAGGTAGCAAATTAAAACAAGACTTAACGACCTAAGGGATGAAATCAAGACACGCATACAGTGAAAAGGTTTTAGTATCGACCCTTAACTTGCATGCACTATGCAAGTGCCTCAAATGAACGACGCAGTTCCAAAGAGGAAGTTATGTTTATTCAAATTAAAACACGCACTAGTATTCGTAAATTACAAATTGGTTATAACAAGAAGGAAACCTGAATTAAATAGCTGTAACTTTATACGAGTTAATACAGTATTGCGGGAAACATTTTAATTATACTGAACTGACAAACACATCAGGGAGATACAATCAGATTGATTCGGTTGGAATTCAATTGCATGTGTATCTTACACAAAGACGTATTAAATTACAGTCCCATGGCAGGATAGTTTGAAGACAGGACGTACGTTTAACATGCTCTATTGATTAATATGATTTCGCCTTGTTATTGAATCCGGATATGCGTTACCTTAAATGGAAATTTTCAATGAGACATTTCTTCTATATGACCTTTTCTGTTCGAAACGTATTATACTAATAGAAGATAACCAGATTTGTTTTTATTATATACATATTCCCCATCATCATCATCGTCATCATCATCATCATCATCATCATCATCATCATCATCATCATCATCGTCATCAACAACAATAACAACATGAACAACAACAATGAACAAAGTTGCTGCAAAAATCCACTGCGCAGGTACCTATCGTTTTCGAATACTTTCCTAATATATCTTATGTATTATCGCACAATGCAGTTAATCCGATACTTTGCTATTGAAAAACATTATAAGACAGATCGAAACAGTTTATATTTAATTGTTTCAAAACAGATTAATTTCTTGGTGGCAAAATACATTAAAACTATTTAACCCACAACAAACCAGTTTGTTTTTCAATAGATTTTAGCTTATTTCTTATTTAAGCTTTAGCTTCATCAGCTTTGTTTTGTATTTTTAAATTAAGTACCAAATAAAAGTCTATGGTGAAAAATCCTAATGTCTAAAAAAATTGTTTTTCTAAAAGCCATGTCTCTGTAAAAATCAGTATGACGTCATCACATGCAGAGGCCAAAACGTACGTGCCAAAACACTTTTTACCAAGTCCAAATGTTTTTAATGACATAATTTGAATATCACTCTTCTCTACCCCAAATATGTAATCACCAGTGTTTTTCATCTCGGCTACCATCCTTCGGCTTGCGTGTCCGTCTTTCAAAGAAACCGGTCTGTTGTAGACTTCACCATTAATGAATAAGTTCTTTCCGTTTTACTTTCCTTTCATCTTCTTTCTTAATATGTATGATGTTTACCTATCATCCCTGATATATTAAGGTGGTTGTATGCCCGCTCTGTATCTTTGATATCGTCCTTTTCTGCATAATTTTGTTAACTTTCTCATTTTTTCTATCTGAACAATAATGGAACTTGACCATAATCGGTCGTGGTTTCCATGAGCTAGCCACCACTTTATATCTAAAGGAAAAATTGGAATATCTTCTTTTCAGAAACCATTAGCCCGATTTTCGGTATTGGCGGCGTCCACTGTGTTGTCCAACCATAAACTTAAGAACCACTCAGATGAGCGATATAGGGCCAATCTGGCTCGCTTGTGTTATGTTAGCAGGTTCTATATTAACCAAACTATTGTACTTAATTACAATCAATGCTTACATCTGACATAAACTGCATTATGCATGTAAGACATTCGTTGTTTTCAAAGCATGTACTGGTCTTAAATCTTTAGCACAGATGTTTATTTCCATTTTCAACACGCAGTTGTAGACAACATTCTAACATTAGCAGGCTGGACACTTTTACTTAACTTTGTATGATTCACCGTAGTACTGAATGCAACACATCAAGGCACTTGAACATTATATGAAATATTAAAACATATAGACCGAGTAGCTAGTTTATATTTATAAACTACAATACTCATTATTATGGAATGAAGACAGTTGTAGGAGTTGTCCATCAATTTCACGAAGGTTTCAGCAACTTTTTGCGGTAGCACAGTCCAATAAAGCCAAAAGCTGGGCTTAACTACCCATGAGATAATATACAAATTATGGAGCATTCAATGAATTGAGTGGCCTCTCGGAGGTACCCGGACAACCATTTTGATGTACATGTTGTTAAAAATTGTGGCCCAACCCAATTGTATAATGATATTGCTTATCAAAAGTATTGATATGACGCGTGTATATCATACACAATCAAGTACGATTTGAAACACAAACTATTTTCAAGACGAACACGAACAGTCTGAAGTTGTCCCGAATAAAGCGTTATAAGTATGAACCGAAATCATGTTATTCCGACTAATACAGTTCATCATACATAAACAGTAAAACATATGTAAACAAGAATGGTAGCAAACTTCAAACATAATTTGAAGAAAATATAATTGTAAGAAGTCCTCATCAAACTGTAGAAAGGATGACAGACGTATCACTTGATAAATGGTTATTAACGCATAGTGATGGATAAATACAGGAACCCTTGCAACTTTTTATTTTTCCAAAATGCTGCACGCGCACAACAAGTTGTACACACGCAAGAAGTTAAGTATTTATCCACTTCTTGCTCCCTCGCTTATTTTACCCAGACAAAAATATGCACGATGCGCAATTTTCTTCAGTACAAATTTATTTTGATGGCAACTGCAAGGTTTACAATTAAGCTTCCAAGATGACAATGATTGCGTATATTTAGTAGACAGTTTGGGAGCAAATGTTAATATAAAATTAAACCTACAAATCCAGTACTTAACTGTTTGGAAAATAAAAAACCCTTTCCAAAATTAGAAAACAAAGCAAGAACGACATCTTTCTGGTAGTACCTCAATCGTTAAATATTAAGACATGATGTTTATGCCACATGCCAGATTATATTGACAATATGGTCAGTTGTGAAAATAAACGGTGCAAAAAGTGGTATCAGAACAAATGTGTTGGAATTAAATCCGGAAAAAGGCGCGGCATGTGTCGCCTGCAAATACACAAACAATTTAAGTGGCATTCAGTTGTTTTCGCAAACGCGGTATACAGCATCATTAAATGTACATGTTTGTAATACTGACTTGATGGAAAAATGATCCTGTATTGTTAATTTAAGAAATATAAATAACAAAATACGTTGGTTCACGCTATTATCAAAACGATGTTTCATTATGTTGGTTACCTGGTTATATTTTTCATAGTATGTTTGTGAAATCCATGAGTCTTAAAATTAGATATTTGCTTGTATCGTATATAAATTGAAAATGCATATTGCACTTCTATATAATAATAAACAAATACTTATTTATATATGTTATTGTTTCTGTGTTGTTTTGTTTTTGTCATTCGCCTTTCGTGCTATTTCAAAGATACATAAAATATAAAATAAGAAACACTTTAAATCGGTTGAATGTATTACTTTGCACTTCGCAAAAAAGTTATAACTTTATTACAAAAACAATTAAACAATCCAGGTACAATAAAAACTATGTCATATAATATGCCTACAAAACCAGCGATCGTTAAACATATCCTCAAAAGACAATTAATAACGGACCATTTGATAACGGGATTTATCATCTGATAATAACCCAGTATCACTCAGCCCGGTATCAATATAATCCGGTATCAGAAAGTGATACCGGGTACCGGATACCGGGTTTTAGCACCACCCGAAGCGAGCGGTTACCTAGTTACTCAGTTACTCAGTTACTAAGGAAGTTACCTCATACCGACCGAGAAAATACTCCAAACTATGGGGGATAAGAAGTAATTTTAAGGTAAATTTAATCGTTTTCTTCAGTTACAGTTTGCAATTGCCTAAAGCAAAGTAATGAAATATATTGTTAGATTTAATAACATTAAATCGTCTTTAGATGGGTCATCAAATACGATAAAAATTATTAAACCTAAATTATACTTCCGTTTTCGTTTATATTCAGTTATCCTAAATAAAATAGGTGTAAGAGTAATTAATACAATTGACTTATGTAGCCGAGTAAGCATAATCATGTTACATTATAATAAAAAGTGCAGTGAAGCGTTTTGTGAAATTCTAAAAGTGAATAAAGTGATTAAAATGTTTTGTTATGCTAATTTAACTTTCGATTTCCCTACACGTATAATGTACAACTAATACTATATTGTAGTTTAGGGAAATCGAAAGTTGAATTAGAATAACAAAACATTTGAGTTATTATTCAATAAAAACAATTGCAAACAATAAAATATACTAGTATGTATTTGAACTTCTTTTGGATATTTTTCATATTCTATATTAGAAGGATTGTTAGCATTATACGGAAGTCTACATCATCATGATACTAAATTACAATTATACTAGAAGTTTAAATTAATGCTGGGAGTAAATTATGGATCCCAGACATATCAGTCTCTTACCAAATCGGCCCTAGTTGAAACATGAGACTTTTCGGACCCTTACCAAATCAGCCCCTAGTTGAAACATGAAACATTTCGGCCCCTTACCAAATTGGCCCCTAGTTGGAAAATGAAACTTTTCGTTCCCTTACCAAATCGGCCCAATCCTGTAGACATTAGGCTCCGAATAACGCATACCTTTAGGCCTTTATTATTATTAAAAAATATATATTTGTTAAAAAGTATAAATATGTTTTGTGTTTAAAATTTTATTATGCCCCAAAGAGTGGGCATATTAAAAGCGTACTGTCCGTCCGTCCGTCCGTCCGTCCGTCCGTTCTTGTTTCGGACTCAATTACTCTTGTCCGTACTGTAACTTTCTCTTGTATGGACACATTTTAAAATAACGTATTTCATTATATTTATGTATATTTATTTAAAAATACTAAAAAGTTTAATATTATACGTTTGTTTCCTCCGATATTTTATTGATATTTTCATGAATATATATTTTTTGCTGAAATTTAAATCATCTGCTATTGAAATAGAATTTAAACTCCTGTGCTAGTTTAAAAAAAAAGAAATAAAGGGCCGGCTTGTCTCTGTAAGTAAGTGGTGAAAATTCTCGAGTTAATATTTATAAGGGGTCAAAATGGCAGGGCCGAAAAGTTTCAGGGACCGATTTGGTATTTGGCCGATTTTTCTCGCTACCTAAATGATAACCCTGTTTTATACGCCTGTTTCGCCTAAAATCGGTCTTGTCCGATCAATAATTTTAGAATCCTTTGTCCAATCATCACAAATTTGGTCAGAATGTGTATTGGCAGAAAGTCTCGGTCAGGTTTGATATCCAGCCATGTCGCCTCAGTCACTCCAGAATGTCTTGGTCAGATTTGATAAACAGCCATGTCGCCTCAGTCAAAAACTGTATTTACAGTGAAAGCTCTCTAAAGTTGGCTTAACGTACAACCATTTATCACCAAACTTGGTGTCCTCAAACTAGGACGTATTGTGTCACATTCGTCTCTCTTGCTTATTAAAACAGTGTTTTTCAAAGGCATTGATATGGCATGCTAAATATATATAAAAAAATTTTTAATCCAAATTAATTCATTTCCTTCCCTCCCCAATACACTGCAGCATTAACGTATTGTACACAATAATCCCAAGCAAAGGTTATTGAAGTCCATTCAACCTTCAATTCCTTTCAATATAGATTAATGGGACTCGCTCATGTTATGTTAAATAAAAAAAAATTATGACGAAATAAAGTGTGGCAAATCATAAGGAGTGTAAAAACTAGGATACCAAAAGCCGGGACCCTTCAGCAAATGTTGATATTTGTTAAAATATCGTCTTTGAAGTCCACAATTAACATGAGTGTTAATAAAGCAAGTGGTCACTTGAATACGGCTTTGTTGTTGTGTGATTGATTGATATAATAATGTGATGTTATCAATGTATTTTAAAAGTTAAAAACATCTATCACATTTGTATCAGTCCTGGTGGCATAGTGGTGAAGGCATCGGTTTTCTTATTTTTTTCTGGACTTTACCAGCATGAGTTCGCAACCCACTAAAACCAATATTCTTGTTTATGCCATGAAAGTTGAGCCTATTAGAATCACACCGTCCGTCCGTCCGTTCATTTGTACGTCTGTGTATATGGCTCAATTTCCTTTTCCTGTATGGACATATTTTAAAACAACTTGCCACATGTGTTCGACCTGCAAAATGACGTGTCTTGGCAAGACCCGTGTCCCTACCTCTACGGTAAAGGTCACACTTAGTGTTTATTTGCTATGGAATGTTGCATACAAGGACATAGAGGATAGGTGGTCTGGGATTTTTTTTTTCATTTACTTGCCCTTCATAGGTCGATGACAAATTCGGGGGCGTTCGTCACAAATTGTGACATCTCTTGTTTTAACTTTTATTTTGTTTCTACAATTTTGATATCATAGAGTAAAATAAGAATTTAATAATAGTGTTAAGATGCATTACCAGGAATACTCATTTTTGGTCCAAAAACATGAGCAAGTACCTTTAAAAGTCTAACAGACACGAGTTGACATCCACTCAATTTTGCAGTATCTTATTCGTGTTTTTGTTTGTCGTGGTCGCCATGCACATTTGTTATATACATGTTCTAAAGGCTATCTTTTCAATGGGATCTTTCGTGTGACTTTTGCACATTTATGTGTCAAATATGTTCATCTTGTTTCAATTCAAATACAGTTTTTTTATTGTTTCAAAACTGAACAAAAATATTCATATTCTGATTAACAAGAATTTATTGAAATTAATATTAGAACAATTGTACAAGCTTAATAGCTTTTCTGATATACATCTGTAAGTAATGCAATGACAACTACAGGGACAGGCCCAGTGGTCAATAATGAAAGCGAAGGCCTAACAAACACTGAATGAGAGACAAACAACGTTACAACTACAGGGACAGGCCCAGTGGTCAAAAATGAAAGCGAAGGCCTAACAAACACTGAATGAGAGACAAACAACGTTACAACTACAGGGACAGGCCCAGTGGTCAATAATGAAAGCGAAGGCCTAACAAACACTGAATGAGAGACAAACAACGTTACAACTACAGGGACAGGCCCAGTGGTCAATAATGAAAGCGAAGGCCTAACAAACACTGAATGAGAGACAAACAACGTTACAACTACAGGGACAGGCCCTGTGGTCAATAATGAAAGCGAAGGCCTAACAAACACTGAATGAGAGACAAACAACGTTACAACTACAGGGACAGGCCCTGTGGTCAATAATGAAAGCGAAGGCCTAACAAACACTGAATGAGAGACAAACAACGTTACAACTACAGGGACAGGCCCAGTGGTCAATAATGAAAGCGAAGGCCTAACAAACACTGAATGAGAGACAAACAACGTTACAACTACAGGGACAGGCCCAGTGGTCAATAATGAAAGCGAAGGCCTAACAAACACTGAATGAGAGACAAACAACGTTACAACTACAGGGACAGGCCCTGTGGTCAATAATGAAAGCGAAGGCCTAACAAACACTGAATGAGAGACAAACAACGTTACAACTACAGGGACAGGCCCAGTGGTCAATAATGAAAGCGAAGGCCTAACAAACACTGAATGAGAGACAAACAACGTTACAACTACAGGGACAGGCCCAGTGGTCAATAATGAAAGCGAAGGCCTAACAAACACTGAATGAGAGACAAACAACGTTACAACTACAGGGACAGGCCCAGTGGTCAATAATGAAAGCGAAGGCCTAACAAACACTGAATGAGAGACAAACAACGTTACAACTACAGGGACAGGCCCTGTGGTCAATAATGAAAGCGAAGGCCTAACAAACACTGAATGAGAGACAAACAACGTTACAACTACAGGGACAGGCCCTGTGGTCAATAATGAAAGCGAAGGCCTAACAAACACTGAATGAGAGACAAACAACGTTACAACTACAGGGACAGGCCCTGTGGTCAATAATGAAAGCGAAGGCCTAACAAACACTGAATGAGAGACAAACAACGTTACAACTACAGGGACAGGCCCTGTGGTCAATAATGAAAGCGAAGGCCTAACAAACACTGAATGAGAGACAAACAACGTTACAACTACAGGGACAGGCCCTGTGGTCAATAATGAAAGCGAAGGCCTAACAAACACTGAATGAGAGACAAACGACGTCACAAATAAATAACAGTAACATATTACACTTGCATCCAAATAAGGGATGAATATGTGTTGAGACGAAAATTGCATCGCAATACTTCCATCGCGTATCGCTTATTGCGATACTTATTTTTAGTAGCAGAATGATATGTGAATAATGTTATAAAAATCTTGCTTATTTTCATCATAATTTTGTTTTAGACAATGGATATTAATGATTGAATACTATTTATTTGTGTTCGACTAACCTTAAGTGTCTTTTTCAGCTCGACTGGCTTAAAGAAAATGAGAGCGATACTACATACCATTGGCGTTGACGTCAAACCTTGGTTAAGGGTTCGCATGTAAGCACATTTGAGACAGAATCTGATATCGAAACGAAACTTATAGTTCAGCCGTAAGCTTATACATTTCAATTAAATGTTTGCTTGTTAGCACATATAAGTTATCTCAGCAACAATTCGATGCATTGCATTGAATCTTTACACGATGGTTCTCAAACATCCATCCTACCTAAAGATGCACTCTTACTCCGAGATAAGATTTACCACAATCACTTATTTTGTTTTAATATTCCAAAAAGGATTAATAATTGTCGAAAACAATGATTCAGATAAAGGATACCGTGTTTAATTTTAAATACATGAGCATAAAACACAGTATTTCTACCATGTGAGACTATAGTAGAACGCAGTAAAAATTTTAGCATTTACCAATCATTTAATATTTGTGCGTTTTCAGCTATTAAATGCACGGTAAAAATCTTGTTATCTGAGTCATTAATATTTTCCATAAATGCATTATTAAGTAAGTAGTTAAAGGTGTATCAGTCAAAATTTAAGTTTGTTATACATGTTTATTTTATCGATTTCTCCTCTCAGTGCAATAGAAGTGTTAAGTTACGCTATTTTAGCACTTATTTATCTCTCGGACGCATTGCAAGAGAAAGGCAGATAAGAATAAAAAATACAAATTCGATATAGCTATAAGCAGTGGCGGTTTCAGGACATTCTATATGGGGGGGGCACAACTAATTATAAACATATCAAACTTTTTTTGAATGCATTGTTTAAATCATATAATGACATGGAATTAACATTTGTCTTCATTGTCAATGATGTTTGGCAGATCAATTGAATTAAACAGATAGCATTTGCTGATCTTAGATAAACCTTTCAAAAAATAACAAAGATATCAAACTGGTTTGGGGAATCGAACCAGTGTCGACGGATCAACAGGTTATGTCGTTAACCACTCGTCCAGCTGAGACACACAAATATATGCCGTAGAATAAATGCTATATATAAACCTACAGTATATTGATTGCACTTAACGATACTGTTGGTACCTCGGATGTCATTGTTATTTAAGTTAACTGAAGTAAAAACACATTCCAAAATGGTTTAAAATAATAAATTTTGTATTAATTTACAAAGGCTCTAACATAATTCCGAGAACTAGACAATAATAAAGACCGAAATGGAAAGTTTCAAGGCGGCAACGTTTTGAATTAAAACTTGTTAAATGCACGTCATAAACACACATCTCTTGTTGACACACAATGCCATTATTAAAGGCAATGACGAACATGTGCACATGTTAACAGTTTAAAACAACTTATATTTCTGGTATATGATTTATTCTGAAAACAGTAAACTTACGAGTATAACCGCAGTCATATGTATCTACTTTTGATCAGCTGTCTGTGTAAAATCCGGTGCCGATTTTTTTTATCGAATGTTCGGGCCCCGATGTCATTTTCAAGAGACTTTGTACTTTTCGTATACTATATTATACTCGATAATCAGGTTCAATCGTTTATTTGCCCAAATGCTTATATAAAATTTAAATTGTATTTAAACAACTTATTTGTACAGTTAATTCAATAAAGATGTGCAAAACAAACCATTATTGCCGGCCCGGGGGGGGGGGGCATGGGCCCTCCGTGCCCCGGTAGATCCGCCACTGATAGGCACAATTGCTTCACCGGATTTCTCCGAACTTGGCAATGTTTATATTCGACTGGATGTTATGTTTATTATATGTAAGCACACATATTAAGTCATTGTCTCAGCAAATACTTACAAATTTAATATAAAGTATTACAACTACACTTAAGATATGTTTTCCCAATCATGCAGCCTACATATTTTATCAAGATGAATATCTTTATTTGACATATTTAAGGAATAAAATCGACATGTTGCATTCAATCGGGGTATGGTATGCAATTGGGGTGTTCAAAATGGGTGGAGTCTGAAACATCGAAAGTTTTTTTTCAACATTTCAAAACACATCAGTGAATCAGGTTGACAAAAAGTATTAAAATGCATTAACATTACATTCTTTAAATAAAACAAGATGCTATAGTAGATTTATAAGTATCTATCATGTGTTTCCGGTACAGATGGAAAAATCCGACCCGAGGGCAAGCGCGTAAGCGGCTAACGCGGCTTGCCGAATTACGGACCACGCAGCGTGCCCGAGGGTCGGATTTTTCTATCCGCACCGGAAACACATGATAGATACATATAATCAACTATATGGATATCTAATGTTTTCATGCATATCTTAAAATATCAACTTGTGGAGAAATTGACGTATAACACGCAAGTTTGTACATTTCACCAAAATGCACGTGCGACGTTGTTTGCTGGCTTGATGAAGCGCATTTTTAACGATTATTGATTTTCAATTATAATTTAAAGTCCTGCATACTTAAATATTTGATTCAATTGGCATAATATACTTTCCATGAACCATACTATAAAAATTGCGTTGTTACGCGTGACTCATCTTACATTTGGGGTGTAAGACGGGTTTTTCAAGCACCGGTCACATGACTGGAAAACCACGTCCGGCATTCGGAACGTCTCGGCCATTTGTATCGAAAACAGCCTCGGATGTATTTGGACGGTTTACCTCCTTAGAAATCGATATGTTTATATCCGCTGCAAGTAGATCGCGTAGTTATTTAATTTAGCAGTTAAACTTAATGACTTAATTCGCGGTAATCTTAACTATGTTTGCAATAATACACTTCACTGGCAATCAATTTCAACTTAGATCAATAAATACAAGCTAAACACTTCATTTAATTAATGATGTAATTAAAAACATACGAACTACTTCAACTAATGTACGGCATATATCCGAGGTTATTTTCGATAAAAATGGCCGAGGAGTTCCGAATGACGTCCGGTATGCAAGAAAAAAAAGATCCAGTTTGTTCACAGCCCTTTTCACCTTTACTTTATTTGAGAATACTGCCTATTTTTGATGTTTTGAGTTATGTGTTTCATTTAAGAGTAACGCGAATAAATAAATATTCTAATTGTGTTTATTTGTTAACAGAACTCAGGCGAAAATTTTGTGACAATATATCTGTTAAGTAAATTTACTGCATGAACATATTTCATTATTTCGCTTCAACAAAACACACATTTTTTATTGTATCTTGTAACCTTCAGGTAATTCCAGCGATTCCTGCAACATCAGACCGAGTGGAGTCAGATTGACTTCACTAACGTGTCAGCACGCGTTTAGAACAAAATGGCTTCGTACAAAGACATCCTTAAGGAAAAGGATAACCAGAACTGGCTAAAAGGATCCCTCGCCCTCAGGATCACCAAGACCGGACTACGAGGCCTCGTTGAAGGGGAATCGCATCGCGTTCAGCAAAATATCCACTCTTCAGTCCTCCATGCCAGGCACCTCGCTGCTGGAACAACATGCAGCCTTTGTCTGACAGAACATGTCTTGCCTTGTCCAACAAGAGGACTTTGCTCACATCCGCGCAACTGCAAGTACCACAACACTCCATTTAAGATACACCGACCTTGCCTCTTACAGATATGTGAAGATTTTCGGGATGGAATATGCGCTGTCCACAGATATAGTGGACCGTCCTGGAAGAATACCAAAGCCGACCAATGGTGTACGAACCATTGGCAAGTAGCCAAATGCTTTATGCCACCTGACGGCTATCACGATGTGACGTCATACGACGAGACAGACTTCAATGGTATCATAAGCGTTATGATCAACTGTACAGAGTTCCAACAGCGTATGTCGTTCTCTATTGGCAACCAACCCAACGCCTTAACTGAGGTAATACATACACACGATATTTCTGCCAGTGAATTAAAATAAGCATATTTTTTAAGAATTTTGGCTAAAGGAAATCTGGCCTTTGACTGTAATTTGCATTATATAAGCTGCACTCGTACAAGTACGAATATTATTTTACGATGCTTTTGTTTGATACAGATATGGTTTGTGTGTTAACGTTTAAAGAAGCAAAATGATTAGAATTAATAGAACACTTATCTATGATGCTTTATATTTGGACCATTATTATATATACATGAAGAAAGCACTTTATCAAACACAAACCTAAAATTACATATGAATGTGGGCTGTGGCCCCTTTTAGTCAATGGGAACATATAATAGTTTTACACAACCATCTTGAATATTCGGTATTTATTACATATTATAATTACTATTTTTTTACATATTTTTCCATTTTAGGCACGTGTGATAGGCCGTAATATTCGCCATTCCCCGGATCTGAAGTTGACAGACACAGACCTGGCTGACTACTTCGCCACTCTGAATACGCTTCTGACAGACTCTACATTTCTGGCCAGTGACATGGATGCCCAGCAAGCTGTTCTTAAACTGCAACAGGTTAATGTTTGTGTTTATTTGACACACAGAGCGCAACAAGGTTTTTGAAAAAGTTAAAATGCTCTTTATTGAATTGTTTTTCTGTCCGAAAAGCAAATATACACGATATATTAAAATACATTATTCTTTAAAATATTTATGTCATTACTTAACCTACTATTTAATAGTTCTATATAACAGCTTGTTAAGGAAGCATATATTGACGCATTGTTATAGAGTATAGTTTTAAATAAGTTATTTAGCTGTAATGTTACTTTTTAAATACATAAAATATAAAGACCAACACTCTGGTTTACAGCTTGAAAAAGGCAAACTTCCAATAACGACTGAAGAAGTACGTGAACTACTAGAAGAAGCTAGAGCGACGGTAGAAGCTGGCATAGAATCTGGCAAACGTCAGTTAGCGGAGACTGCGGAAATAGGGAAGAAAGATATAGAAGGCGTTGTGTTGCAGGGTAAGACTGCCATAGAATCTGGCAAACGTCAGTTAGCGGAGACTGCGGAAATAGGAAAGAAAGATATAGAAGGCGTTGTGTCACAGGGGAAGCTTCAATTCGAAGATGCAATTAAAACAGGAAAACGCAATCTAGACGGCGTTGTGACGCAGGGGAAGCGTCAATTAGAAGATGCAATGACAACTGCTAAGGTAGTCACAAAGAGAGGGAAACTCGAGATTGAAGACGCAGTGGCAAAGAGTAGAGACACTGTTCAAGTTGGTAAACGGGAGTTGGAAGAGGCCTTGCAGAAAATAAAAGCTGTTTCTACCCTGTCAGAGGCGGAACAAAGAGAAGGTAAGTGTCTTATACTGAAGAAAAAAATAAAACCGAACAAGCATGAGTAATATATGTACTTCGATAATGTTATACAGATTGACATTTACTTGATCTGTATTTAAGGACAGATTGCTTAAAATCTGCAGTTAAGCATTTCCGCTTGGCTCGAACTTTCCGATTTTCCAGGTATTTAAGCCGATCCATGTGAGTTCGAACCAACGGGTTCGACTGTATTTCGATAAGTTTTTTTTATAGTCGAAACCCGTTGGCTCGAACTCACATGGATCGGCTTAAATACCTCGAGACTCGGAGAGTTCGAGATAAAGAAAGCGTTGTTAAAAAATCCAAAAAGAGACTACGCAGCCAGCCATAAATAGAGCATATTAAATAATGTTATCTGTGTCTCCAATAAGAAGAATTACACAATGTTGTGGTTGGTGGTTACAGACTTCACGATAAAATGGTACAGCTCAGCATATTTTCTACTATGTTTAACTATTATCTATAGTTTCGTTTTCATTTAGAAAACATCTTTATTTTAAAGAATGTCCAGTATTTAAGGTATGCTGTTAACGATCAAGTCAAACAGAATATTTGTTTCAACAAATGGTACTTAGGTGACCATGAATCGAATTCCATTACCACATGTTGATTCGTAAAAAAACCTTGCTGCTAGGGGACATGGCTCCCTTTTCTCTATATATGTCTTTATAAAAATAACTTCACAAACCTTCAACTCAGAATCTCCTTATCCGATTTTAAAATAACATAACAGAAATGTTCCTTTACCCGCATGCTGTTTATAAAACTCATGACCGCCAGGACTTGGCCTACTCTTCAATGTATGCAACCATTGACTCGATTTCAGAATATTTTCACAGAAAAGTACCTAAAGTGACCATGTATCAAAATATCTAAAAATAAGATTGAACTTTTTTTTGTCTTGGAACGAGACAATTTTTATGAAAAGTATGGACAACAGTGATATAAGACTGCTGACAAAAATAGATTGCAGATTTATATAATTATTTAAGTTAAAAAATTGATGTTATATGTATTTTTCTTAAACCGTTAGGAACAGTTTAAGCCATAAAACATGAATTTTCGAACGGAAATATGACAATCTGCGATTTGATTTTTTGGCAGCAATCTTATATCATTGGTTGGTAGATATTTACGCTGATATATCCCTTTCCAAGACAAAAAAAAAAAAGTTGTAAAAACGGTATATCTGTGAGAGTGCAGCTTTAAATATTGTAAGAGTTATGGTCCTTTAAAAAATCATATTTTCCATGTCTTTAAAAGCCCGTTTAAAAAACGGGGGGTATTATATATATAGTATTATAGTTTCACATGTGGCATACGGAGGTAGGCGTCCATTATGTTGTCCGATCAATAATTTAACCCTCTGTTAATCAGGTGGGCGATTTAGGGCAAATTTGGCACTCTTGTTTTATCGACAGTTCATTAGGTTATGCTTAAGGTCTCAAAATACAATCAAAATTAAAACAATTGCTGTTAGTCAGACCGTTTTCCACTTGAACATCCCATTTTTTCAAGGTAAATGTTTCGAATGGATTCCGCATTAGTGTTGGATGTAACTCATAATTGCCAAGTGCTGACGAAACGAATCCGCCATGCATCATCACAGTTAATAATAGACGACGAATAAGTTGTTTTCAATACAATCAATTAAACTGATACAATACAACTTATTAAGCTGACACTTACATGGGAATGTAGCGATGTATGGGATATTTTGTTTCCCAGTGACAGTTCAAGATGCGCTTGATTTATAGGGACAAAATTGTATGGAAAAAAATCAGAAATTCAAATCATTATGAATCAGTTGTAACATACAACTTATTTCCTCTCAATACTGCAGTAATACGACGTTAAAACTAATTTGTTTACAGTGTACTTGTCCTTTGTCTATTTTCATTATCAGTGATAGCATATAAAATGACGTTTAAGGAAGAACCAAGTTGATGTTTACAAAGCAGGTTTAATTGAATTTTTTATTATGGACATTTCTAGTGTTCTACGATTGTTAACAATATGTTAATTTCCATGTAAGATTGTACACTGCAGCACATTAACATACGTTTTTAGCTCACCAGAGCATGAAGTGCTCAAGGTGAGTATTTGTGATCGGTCTTTGTCCGGCGCCCGTCCGTCAGTTCGTCCGTTCGTCCGTCCGTCCGTCAGTTTGTCCATCCGCCCGTCAACAATTGTTTAAAAAACCTCTCCTCTGAAACTACTTGACCATATTCAATGAAACTTTACAGGAAGCTTCCTTGGGTGACCTTCTACAAAAATACAACCAGGGGTCACGATTGATTAACAGCAACAACAACAAAATGGTCGACATCCTGTTTTGCTTTAAAAAGCATTTCCTGTGAAACTAACAGTCCAAATTCAATGACACTTTACAGGAAGCTTCCTAGGGTGACCCTCTACAAAAGTACAACAAGGAGTCACGATTGATCAACAACAACAACAACATCAACAAAATGGCAAACTTCCTGTTTTGCTTTAAAAAACATCTCCTCTAAAACTACCAGTCCAAATTCAATTAAACTTTACATGAATCTTCCTTGGGTGACCCTTTAAAAAATACATCAAGGGGTCACGATTGATCAGCAACATCAACAAAATGGCAAACTTCCTGTTTTGCTTTAAAAAAACATCTTCTCTAAAACTAACAGTCCAAATTCAATTAAACTTTACAGGAATCTTCCTTGGGTGACCCTCTACAAATATACAAAAAGGGTTCACGATTGATCAACAACAACAACAAAATGGCCGACTTCCTGTTTTGCTTTAAACACATCTCCTCAGTAACAACCAGTCCAAATTCAATCAAACTTTACAGGAAGCTTCCTTGGGTGACCCTCTACATAATACAAAAAGGGGTCTCCTCTGAAAATACCACTCCAAATTCAATGAACCTTTACAGAAAGCTTCTTTGGGTGATTACTTACAAAAATACAACAAGCTGTCAAGATTGATCAACAACAACAACAACAAAATGGCCAACTTTTTGTTTTGCTTTAAAAAACATCTCCTCTAAAACTACTAGTCCAAATTCAATGAATCTTTACAGGAAGCTTCCTTTGGTAACCTTTTACAATAAAACAACAAGGGGTCGCGATTTATCAACAATAACAACAATCTGGCCAACTTCCTGTTTTGCTTTAAAAACATCTTCTCTGAAACTTGGAGGCCAAATTCACTGAACTGAAACTTTACAGCAAGCTTCATTGCATGACCGTCTACAAAAATACAACAAGTCATTGAGATTGATCAGCAACAACAACAACAAAATGGCCGACATACTGTTTTGCTTTTAAAAAATCTCTGAAACTACAAGGCCAAATTCAATGAAAATTTACATGTAGCTTCATTGCATGACCCTTTAAAGTATAAAACAAGGCATCTTCATCAGTAAAGATATGTTTAAATTGCAACATTTTTATTAATGCTTTATTAAAGAGTTATGGCACTTTGCTTAGGTAAGCGTTTTATGGCCATCATGGCCCTCTTGTTCTTTTTAATTTAAAAAAAAGACAATCCGAAAATGAAAGCAGACCTCAACCTCAAAGTCATTTAACTGCCATTTCCTGTAATGGCGGCGTTTGGGGGTCTTAATCACGCTCAGTGATAGCTCTGGTTTTGCCAGGTTAATTTCGGTTAAATACAGAAAATGTGGTAAATATATACAATTGTAGTAGTTTGTATCATTTATCAACATTTACTACCAGTGCAACGTTAATTTGCAGCGAGAATATACATGCATGCTATTTGTTATATATATATACTTATGCTATTTACAGATCTACGTCAACGGCTAGTCAAGTATTACCAGAAGCAGCTCAACAGCGCGCCCATATCGCCCCTGCTGTCGGACAAGGACGAGAGACTGGACAAGTTTTACGTCCCTCCGAAGATCGAGGAGAAAGATCACAGAAGACTTGGAGACGATCAACAACAAAACGGTTCTCCTATTTCCTCTTACAAACAGATTTTCTGTAAAGAAAAGGGTTTGGCCAACACCGTTTTCGTAGTTGGTGAGGCGGGTATGGGGAAATCCTCATTTTCCGCTATGTGCACCATAAAGTGGGCAGCACAGTTCTCCGTGTCGTGTAGAGACGCTGGAGGAATGGGTTTAGACCAAGATAGAGAAGGGAAGACTTCTCTTAAACGGCCGCTATTGAACAAAAAAGGTTTAAATCAGAGAATAGCAACGAACTGGTTTAATCGCAACTCTTTGGTAATAAGAAAATATAATGTTCGAAGAGAATTTCAAGAATTAGTCCATTCATTGTCTGATGATGATCGATCGTTTGTAAGATCTCATGAGGAGGAATTTTGTGATTTATTGTCAAAACCCAAGTATGATCTTTTTCAAGATGAGGACACTCTTAGAGACATCGAGTTTATGTTTCACATTAAATTGCGGGACTGCTGTGAATCCTGCGAACTGTCCGACATGATTCGAGATCAGCTGATCAACATTATTTATCGTCCAGATGAGATGGCCGCTGGCTACGACACTATGATAAGTGTGTTGTCAAACCGAAAGTGCGTCGTCATAGCAGATGGGCTGGATGAATGGTCGCATCCTACTGAAACAAAGTGTTCATGTTCGTTAGAAGACAAAGTTATCCCGCATTTATCGCAAACGTTAGATGCAACTGTGTTGATTACATCGAGACCCTGGCGATTGTCCCAAAACCGCGTTAAAGACACCAAAATAGACGCATACCTAGAAATAAAGGGAGTAGCTAGCACACCGCTATTAGTTCAGAAAACGCTGGTTTGCCTTAATGGAAAAGAAGCAGACAAGAGATTATGTCTTGATTTTATCCGATTTGTTGCCAGAAGAAGACTGGTGCGTCTACTCTCAGTTCCTATCATTGTATTGTTGCTAGTTTGTCTGTGGTTCGAGGGAGTACATGAATCATTTTCTTTTTGTGACATATACGCATACATGATGGACATGATGTTTGGGAGAAAATCGCTTCCTGTGCTTAGTGTTTCGCCCGAATGCACACCGTTGCTAAAATGTTTTAAGCAAACTAAACATGTACAAAACTACTACAATATTGTATTGAAGCTGGCACAGCTTGCGTTCGAGAAATTGTTTTCGAGGGATCGAAAGTCATCCCTTGTGTTTCAAAATGTTGACTGTTTGACACAAGAGGAGCTCCTGTTCGTTCTGAAATCGGGTATCATGCGAGAAACAAAGTCGCAATCTTTAATTAGAAAATCATCGAGTTTCTCTTTTATCCACAAAACTGTACAGGAATTCCTTGCTGCAGTGCACAGTTATCATGCAGCAGTTCATGAAGATGTTCAGGAGTTTTTACCTATCGTTTACCCATTAAAGGACAGTTCAATGGCTGATGTATCGCATGTGTTTTTGTTCATGTGCGGTATAAACAGAGAAGTTGCACAATATATGTCTGCAATGATGTCAAATGCTGTAAGTGAAAAATGTGTCACATGGATGTACGACAATTGGAGTAAGACAGTACAACAAGCACTTTGTGCTGGTTATAGAGAGGCATTGGCCAACAATGTACAGAATATTCAACTGGAACTAATGTGCCTTTATATTGATTCTAATACTAGAGATTGGTCAACCTTAAAAACCTTGATATCGATGAACAAGTCTCAGCTACGTCATATAACTATCTGGGGACATGAGGATGAGTTCAGCGAGGAGGAGCTCCAGGCGTTGTTTATCAGCTCAAAGAACACTCTCACCCGTGTGGCTATACGTGTCCGTGCTGGACAGTATGACCTTTCAGCGTGCTGCCGTCTACAATATTTGGAAATATACGAGTCATATCCATCCAATATCACGATTAATACGAATAGTTTAGTTGAGTTGGTGTTACATGGTGTTTCGGAAAAGGTTGAAAGTAGTGTTGTACAGTCATTAGAACACAAATATGAGCAATTAATGAAGTTCACCATTTGGGGTATTAAGAACATTAGCTTATTTTGTAAGACACTTCCCCAGCTGAATCATTTGAAACAAATAACGATCGTACTTACAACCCTCGGTGATCACCCACTACTCCTCCCACCCTCTGTCACCAATGTTACCCTGTTCCTTGTGACAATATCCGCGCGGTGCTTGAGGGAGCTGGTAGAGAGGGTGCAGAACTACTCTCACACTGTGGAGTGCCGTATCAACAAGTGCACTGTGGAACCGATCAAGGATTATGAAGACATCAAACGGTACACTCAATCGAGTAAAAACATTACGTTTTGTTGATGCTGAATTATTTGTATTTGGTAATAGACATCGATTCTAAAGAAATTGGAGAATTGTTTAGTCAAGTGAGATAATAGTTTCATGCCGCATCCACAAGAGAAAATGTGATCATTGTATAGTATGCTTAACATTTTGTGTTAGTTGGTATTTTACGGCATAAGTGCACTGAAGTCTTGATGACTTCAAACCATTCCGGAAATGATGTCATTAAAAAGCTTTGTGCGCGCTTACGTTGGACTAAGCCTGCAGTACGGTCAAAGGAATCCTTTGTATAATACTGTGTGATACTGTTTGAATATGTATAATTTCATAAAGATTGAAATATTCAACCTGATAAGTATTCTGTGTTTCATATAATGTAAACCAAAGGCCGTTTAAAGCTGTTTTTCCCCTATATTTTAAATGCACACAATCTAGGTTGATGCAATTTATTGTTATCATTAATGCATTAAAGTGTTTAACTCATTTGACTTTAATGATCAAAAACAACAACAACAAAAAAAAAACTTTATGATTTAGATACAGCTAAAATATTAGCGACATAAGCTTTCGTAACTAAGAATTTGTGGCCACGTAGCCATTAATTATAATGTTTTATACGGCTTTCGTTTTTTTACTTCATTTTTGGGAGGGGGTGGGGCGGGGGGGGGGGGGTAGGGGGGGGTAAAAAGGTTAAGAGAAGTCATTTTTGATTTTACATACATTTCAATAAGTTTACATTACTAAAAGATACCGGGACTTGTACTATGTATATTTAGGATATGTGTGGTAACATTTAGATAAATTAATGAATATTACTATTATATAATCAACTGAAAATATTGAAAATTTACTTAAGATGCTTCTGAAATAGGGGTCATGTGGTACTTCTAACATTCCTATCAAAATAGTACAGTTTATATTCAGACCATCGTATTCTTGCTGATTGTTGTGTATACACTCGTGTGAATTTTGTTTTAAATATACTAAATTCTCTATTTTTATAATAAATACCATACAACTTGTTATAAATACTATGAATGTCTTTTCTCATATATGCTCCTGGGCTGGTGTTTAAAACCATCCTATTTGATAATATGATATACTAGTAAAAACAAATCTTAGTTTGACCATGAACATTTTAAGAAATCGACTTAAGTTAAGAAATGACTTAAGATGTATATGAATACCAGCTCAGTTTGTATTACCATGCCCCTTATAAACTGGAAAAGCATAGAACTTCCCTTATTCATCCAAAGCGTGTGTCACACTTAAATATTGGGAATCGAACCCTCAACATCTAGGGAGAGAGGCGGACACCTATACCACTTGACCACTCTCAGCCTTCTCACAATATATTACATAGGGGATCGAACACACAACCTCTAGAGTTAGAAGCGGACACCTATACCACTTGACCACTCTCACCGTTCTCACAATATATCACACTGGTGATCGAACCCACAACCTCTATGGTCAGAAGCGGACACATCAGAATAAGATAATTAGGATAGCAGATACTTCTCCGGTCGGGTGGTTTACCATATAAGAATATGAACAGAACGAGGGAGCGAGCGACGCTTAAGATGACAAGCGCATCCGCCGCGCCGAGGACCGCGCCAAGGTTCGCCTTGAAAAGTCAAAAGTCGCCTCCCAACTTCTTTCAGGCAGGCAGCTCGCAATTACAATGCTAAGATATGTAATGTCTGTTTTAAAATAGTTTGAGATATCCCCTCTTTTCATGGTTTCTTGAGTCATTGTCATGATTATTAATAACATATGAACACAAGAATTATCGGAGTTGAATGCGTTTTCTGATTTTATGATATTCAGTAAATATTTAAACCTTTTCAAATTTAATTTCAGTTTTATATTAATGATAGCAACAGTCATAGTATTTGGGAATGTGTGTTCAAACATATTTGTGTTTAAATAGCCTTTTCGCAGACGTTTTCGCAAGGTAGAACGTTTCTTGGCCGGACAGCATCTCAAACGAAACGTTGTCTGCTATGAATGGGGGGGGGGGGGGGGGGTCACTGGGCACTTTGCAAAAGGCTGTTAGAAAGGAATTCGTGCATATGGCTTCAGTAAAATTATTGAAATATTGATATTTAAGGAAGAGAAAGATAATTATCTTCAACGTAAAAAAAACTCGGTTGTATTTTCGGTACAACGAAATGAATAAGCAAGGCTTTGGTTGCACAGATTTGATTGTAGAAAACATTGATTTGATTTCAGCTGACAGGTAAAAGCTCTTTTGAGACAATCCCTTAGATTCGGATTGAACCGGATTATAGACATGACCGTGGGAAAATGGTCGAATCCATTAATGTTACAGGGGCGCCAGAATTTTTGCAAGAGATATAACCATATTAATAATTGACAATTATACACATATATTTTATCTCTGTTTCTACATTTGCTGATTAATTGTTGG
Organism: Mya arenaria; assembly: GCF_026914265.1. NCBI lineage: Eukaryota > Metazoa > Mollusca > Bivalvia > Myida > Myidae > Mya > Mya arenaria. Next base: position 21,812,380 of record NC_069126.1, on the reverse strand, counting down.
ATTCGTTGTTAGGACGTTGATTTGTACGCAATTGTTGTAATTGTACAGTGAAAGTTTAACCGAGTAACCTAGACAAAATGTAGTTGTCTATTTTGATAGAATGCTCAATGTAATTTATTTACGATATTACAAACCTATTTGAAACTAAAACCTGGAATGATAGTGTGTGAAAAATCAAATGTTTTTGAACCAGGGATGTTCTTCGAAGTTTTTGAGGCTTGTATTTGATGGACGAGAGTGTTCGACCGCTAAGACAGGGGCGTAGCTAGCCTTCTATTCATGTGGTTTCATAATTGTGCTAGGGGGTGCAGGGGAATGCCCGCTCGGAATATTTTTGAAAACCATTGTGCTTTCTGGTGCATTCTGGGCGTTCTGATGTGTTTAATATAGTACTTGAAAATGGCCAGTTTTGGGATCATGTAGTCAAATACGCTTACTGCAACTTTGGCTGATTTTTTATTATTTCTTTGTCAGAACCATCAAGGGTAGCATATATAGCTAGCTCTCTTATACTGTGGAATCATAATTGTGGCTGGGGGTTCGGGTTCATCCCACCCCCCTTGATTTTTTAAAAACAATAATGCATTCTGGTCGTTCTGTGGTGCTTTATTGAGTACTGGTAAATGGACAGTTTTAAGATCATATATCAACAAATAAACCCTTAATTAGACAGATGGTTGCTTTTTAGTCAGAATCATGTGGATTCAGTCGCGTACTCGCGTAAAGGCAGCTATGCGCCTGTAAGACTGATAGATAATTTTATTTCCTCCTTTGATGACGAAATTGAACATAGCATTACATATATTTACACAAACACAATTATAAGTGAGATCGAATACGTTCATATTTATATGGAACATATGGTTGTATAACTTAATTACATGTGCTAAGACTTTAGAAATGGAACTTCAATGTCTAAGTAAATATATCAATAAGTAAATACATACATGTATGTTTAAGCACGTGTGACGTAACAATACTATATCGAATAAAAGAAAATAATTGCGCTAGTTGAATCGTGATGCAATAATTACTTAATATAGAACTAGAGATTGCTTTTTTGAAAAAGCGCATGTCTCCCCCATTGTGTGGTCGTAGGTGAGAAATAATCAATGATGGATCTCAAAATCAATAGGGGCCATCAACTAGTCATGACTAACTGGCATACCAAGTATGAAGTTCCTGGGTGTAAACGTTCTTGAGTTATTGAGCAGAAACCGGTTCTTCACCTCAAGGTCAGTGACCTTGACCTTTGACCAACTGATTGCAAAATCAACTAGACATCATGACCAACCTCACTTCAAAGTTTGGTGAACCTAGATCAAAGCATTCTCCTGATATTGCACGGAAATATTTTTTTACATTAGAGGTCACAGCGACGTTGACCTTTGACCTTGTGACCCCCCAAAATATAGGAGTTTTCTAAACCTCATGATCAACCTCCCTACCAAGTTTGGTGAACCTAGGTCAAACCATTCTCAAGATATTGAGCGGAAATGTTTTTTACATTGGGGGTCGCCGCGACCTTGACCTTTGACCTAGTGACCCCAAAAACAATAGGGATTTTCTACACCTCATGACCAACCTCCCTACCAAGTTTGGTGAACCTAGGTCAAACCGTTCTCAAGATTTTGAGCAGAAATGTTTTTTTATATTGGGGGTCGCCGCGACCTTGACCTTTGACCTAGTGACCCCAAAAACAATAGGGATCCTCTACACCTCACGACCAACCTCCCTACCAAGTTTGGTGAACCTAGGTCAAACCATTCTCAAGATATTGAGCGGAAATGTTTTTTACATTGGGGGTCGCCGCGACCTTGACCTTTGACCTAGTGACCCCCAAAACAATAGGGATCCTCTACACCTCACGACCAACCTCCCTACCAAGTTTGGTGAACCTAGGTCAAACCATTCTCAAGATATTGAGCGGAAATGTTTTTTACATTGGGGGTCGCCGCGACCTTGACCTTTGACCTAGTGACCCCAAAAACAATAGGGATCCTCTACACCTCACGACCAACCTCCCTACCAAGTTTGGTGAACCTAGGTCAAACCATTCTCAAGATATTGAGCGGAAATGTTTTTTACATTGGGGGTCGCCGCGACCTTGACCTTTGACCTAGTGACCCCAAAAACAATAGGGATCTTCTACACCTCATGACCAACCTCCCTACCAAGTTTGGTGAACCTAGGTCAAACCATTGTCAAGATATTGAGCGGAAATGTTTTTTACATTGGGGGTCGCTGCGACCTTGACCTTTGACCTAGTGACCCCAAAAACAATAGGGATCTTCTACACCTCATGACCAACCTCCCTACCAAGTTTGGTGATCCTAGGTCATGCGGTTTTCCAGTTATCGATCGGAAACGAAGTGTGACGTACGGACGGACTGACGGACTGACGGACTACCGGACTACCGGACTACCGGACTACCGGACTGACGGACAGGGCAAAAACAATATGTCTCCCCCAGAGAGGGGGAGACATAATAACACAAGTGCCTATATAGAGTTCATAAAACTATAATTGTTTTCAATACCAATAGCCTAATGCCAAACTCATTTTACGCTTTAAAATATACACAATCAAATCTTCAACAAAAGAGCTATTTCTAAATGAGCATCGCAAAACAGCTGTGTGAAGTTAGCTACACATACTACATTGGACATTGGACATTCAAAATCGAATGATCTGCTGGCACGACATTGGACATTGGACATTCAAAATCGAATGTTGTGCTGGCACGACATTGGACATTGGACATCCAAAAGTGAAAGTCGTGCTAGCACGACATTGGACATTGGACATTCAAAATCGAATGTTGTGCTGGCACGACATTGGACATTCAAAAGTGAAAGTCGTGCTAGCACGACATTGGACATTGGACATTCAAAATCGAATGTTGTGCTGGCACGACATTGGACATTGGACATTCAAAAGTGAAAGTCGTGCTAGCACGACATTGGACATTGGACATTCAAAATCGAATGTTGTGCTGGCACGACATTGGACATTCAAAAACGATTGTCGTGCCGGCACGACATTGGACATTGGACATTCATAACCGAATGTTGTGCTGGCACGACATTGGACATTGGACATTCAAAAGTGAAAGTCGTGCTAGCACGACATTGGAGATTGGACATTCAAAATCGAATGTTGTGCTGGCACGACATTGGACATTGGACATTCAAAATCGAATGTTGTGCTGGCAAGACATTGGACATTGGACATTCAAAAATGAAAGTCGTGCTAGCACGACATTGGACATTGGACATTCATAATCGAATGTTGTGGTGGCACGACATTGGACATTGGACATTCAAAAGTGAAAGTCGTGCTAGCACGACATTGGACATTGGACATTCAAAATCGAATGTTGTGCTGGCACGACATTGGACATTGGACATTCAAAAGTGAAAGTCGTGCTAGCACGACATTGGACATTGGACATTCAAAATCGAATGTTGTGCTGGCACGACATTGGACATTGGACATTCAAAATCGAATGTTGTGCTGGCACGACATTGGACATTGGACATTCAAAAGTGAAAGTCGTGCTAGCACGACATTGGACATTCAAAACCGAATGTTGTGCTGGCACGACATTGGACATTGGACATTCAAAAGTGAAAGTCGTGCTAGCACGACATTGGACATTGGACATTCAAAATCGAATGTTGTGCTGGCACGACAATGGACATTGGACATTCAAAAGTGAAAGTCGTGCTAGCACGACATTGGACATTGGACATTCAAAATCGAATGTTGTGCTGGCACGACATTGGACATTGGACATTCAAAAGTGAAAGTCGGGCTAGCAGTTAGCACATTCAAATCAATGTATGACATGTTTTATGAATGAATGTTTTTTTTACCGACTTTAAATTAATTTTGATGGCATGCAATATTTGGATTTTTTGTTTGTTTGAGATATTGTCTTGAAATTATTTGAAAAGGGTCAGAGATCACAAAGCAATGAACCATTATAAAATTTATTAGCACCAAGAGAGCATTGTCATGACGATTCCATCGAAATATTTGAAACTTAAGCATGATTCAGATATATAAGATGTCACATATGCAGAGAAAGATTCAAATGAATATACTTATGAATGGTCGTGGATTATATGTAGACAAACAGTGATAATGCTTTCAAAATGGCATATTTTTAATAAGCTTAATTGTTTACACACCACTGCTACACATCTAGTACCATTTATAAAGGAAGTGAAGATAATTATATCCACAGTATATAATGACATATGGAAAATATAGACATGCATTGATGATTCCTACAAGTATAAATGTAATCGTCCGTACATCTTTTTTTATCTGGTTTTACGAAAACACAAAAAAATATTGTCAATGAGTCGATAAAGTAACCTATTCCTGCCTGTCGACTTGTTTTTTTATCGACTCAGTTAGTCGAACATGCTACGTCGTCTTCATTTGGTAAAGTTTATATGAAATAATTGTGTTCGATAAACCTTTTTGATATTTATAAGTCGACAGAATTACACAAAGCGTTTTATAATCAATCGCATCGACATTAAAGAATTCAAAATGACGTCTTCATCACATACGACATAAGTTCTTATAGGTTTTACAGAATATACAATTTATACATGAAAAATGTGACACCAGAGCCATTGGAAATGGCATCTTGGGCAGAACTGACAATGGTTAAAGGGTTGAAGGAAACAAAGCGCAAATAATTATATAAACCCAACAAATGTGCACTTCAGTATGTGTTTATCTACAGAGCTTTAGAATAATTATATTACATTAATGAATGTGTCTGCATTTACATGGGAATATGTATGTATATCAATCGAAAGGATTGTTTTAATACAACTCTCAATAACAATGGATGTGACTTAAGGCAACATACACACAGCTAAACTTGTCAATGCATAAACCATTGGCGATAATGCTACATTTTGATGCATGGGGATCCCATATAATTTTGGTATTATTTTAAAGGGTACTCCTGACAGATAATTAATGAGTAAAAATGACCTATGTCCAACAATTATTATTTGTATACTGGTTGTCGTTTCATTATATTTTTTCTCTTAATATTTACCACTTCCAATGGATGCCTAAATAATATTTGGTCACTATGAATAGACAGATATACGTTATTATAAACCATATTTTAAAAAATAAAAGCCAAGTTGAATGTCGTTATTTAACACAATAATTTGAATGGACAAATTAGAATTGCAGCCTTATCACCAGTCCAAGATTTCGGATATATATATTTCTGCCACCTCAGAACAGTAGATTCAAACATTTGTCCATGCGTGAAATTCTTATCTTCCAAACGGGCAAAGATAAACAAGTACCCGTATGGAACTCTTTTTTATTGCCTTCACTTTGCTGCATCCAGAACTATTTAAAGAACGATTTGACTATTAACATAATCTGAATCACTGCGCGAATATCTATGACAACCAGGAATTGTCATATATCTATGCGCACATTATTTTCACTACGCACAAAAAAGTTCCAGCGATAAAATACATTTTTACATTATTTTGTTTAACTGCGGTGAGAGAGAAAAACATCTACCATAGTCGTTCGTGTAAGATAGGTTCATACCAACCCTCGCATAGGGTGTTCTGCGGAAACAGGTAAACCTCGTTTCCGCAAAAGACCCTACGCTCGGGTTGGGCTGAACCCATCTTACACTCTCGGCCATGGAAGATACTAATAGGCTACATAATGTGATTCTTGAGAAAAAAAAAACTTGAATGCTTCTACATTTGACAAAAAATAGCGTGAGACGGTGTCCAAGTGTGCAGGTCGTGTGGTAATGGACCTAGCTGTCCGACCAGCCCGTCATACCACACGTTTCCAAAGGTTTCTGATTGAAGTACTGCACAATAGTGCGTCTCTCTGTGCATCGTGACTCCTGCAAGTTGATACACGACTTTCATTTTTGAATGTCCAATGTCCAATGTCGTGCCAGCACAACATTCGATTTTAAATGTCCAATGTCCAATGTCGTGCTAGAACGACTTTCACTTTTGAATGTCCAATGTCCAATGTCGTGCCAGCACAACATTCGATTTTGAATGTCCAATGTCCAATGTCGTGCTAGCACGACTTTCACTTTTGAATGTCCAATGTCCAATGTCTTGCCAGTACAACATTCGATTTTGAATGTCCAATGTCCAATGTCGTGCTAGCACGACTTTCACTTTTGAATGTCCAATGTCCAATGTCGTGCCAGTACAACATTCGATTTTGAATGTCCAATGTCCAATGTCGTGCCAGCAAAACATTCAATTTTGAATGTCCAATGTCGTGCTAGCACGACTTACACTTTTGAATGTCCAATGTCAAATGTCGTGCCAACACAACATTCGATTTTGAATGTCCAATGTCCAATGTCGTGCTAGCACGACTTTCACTTTTGAATGTCCAATGTCCATTGTCGTGCCAGCACAACATTCGATTTTGAATGTCCAATGTCCAATGTTGTGCTAGCACGACTTTCACTTTTGAATGTCCAATATCCAATGTCGTGCCAGCACAACATTCGATTTTGAATGTCCAATGTCCAATGTCGTTTTAGCACGACTTTCACTTTTGAATGTCCAATGTTGTGCCAGCACAACATTCGATTTTGAATGTCCAATGTCCAATGTCGTGCCAGCACGACTTTCACTTTTGAATGTCCAATGTCGTGCCAGCAGAACATTCACTTTTGAATGTCTAATGTCCAATGTCGTGCCAGCACAGCATTCGATTTTGAATGTCCAATGTCGTGCTAGCACGACTTTCACTTTTGAATGTCCAATGTCCAATGTCGTGCCAGCACAACATTCGATTTTGAATGTCCAATGTCCAATGTCGTGCTAGCACGACTTTCACTTTTGAATGTCCAATGTCCAATGTCGTGCCAGCACAACATTCGATTTTGAATGTCCAATGTCCAATGTCGTGCTAGAACGACTTTCACTTTTGAATGTCCAATGTCCAATGTTGTGCCAGCACAACATTCGATTTTGAATGTCCAATGTCCAATGTCGTGCTAGCACGACTTTCACTTTTGAATGTCCAATGTCCAATGTCTTGCCAGTACAACATTCGATTTTGAATGTCCAATGTCCAATGTCGTGCTAGCACGACTTTCACTTTTGAATGTCCAATGTCCAATGTCGTGCCAGTACAACATTCGATTTTGAATGTCCAATGTCCAATGTCGTGCCAGCAAAACATTCAATTTTGAATGTCCAATGTCGTGCTAGCACGACTTTCACTTTTGAATGTCCAATGTCAAATGTCGTGCCAGCACAACATTCGATTTTGAATGTCCAATGTCCAATGTCGTGCTAGCACGACTTTCACTTTTGAATGTCCAATGTCCATTGTCGTGCCAGCACAACATTCGATTTTGAATGTCCAATGTCCAATGTTGTGCTAGCACGACTTTCACTTTTGAATGTCCAATATCCAATGTCGTGCCAGCACAACATTCGATTTTGAATGTCCAATGTCCAATGTCGTTTTAGCACGACTTTCACTTTTGAATGTCCAATGTTGTGCCAGCACAACATTCGATTTTGAATGTCCAATGTCCAATGTCGTTTTAGCACGACTTTCACTTTTGAATGTCCAATGTTGTGCCAGCACAACATTCGATTTTGAATGTCCAATGTCCAATGTCGTGCCAGCACGACTTTCACTTTTGAATGTCCAATGTCGTGCCAGCAGAACATTCACTTTTGAATGTCTAATGTCCAATGTCGTGCCAGCACAGCATTCGATTTTGAATGTCCAATGTCCAATGTCGTGCTAGCACGACTTTCACTTTTGAATGTCCAATGTCCAATGTCGTGCCAGCACAACATTCGATTTTGAATGTCCAATGTCCAATGTCGTGCTAGCACGACTTTCACTTTTGAATGTCCAATGTCCAATGTCGTGCCAGCACAACATTCGATTTTGAATGTCCAATGTCCAATGTCGTGCTAGCACGACTTTCACTTTTGAATGTCCAATGTCCAATGTCGTGCCAGCACAACATTCACTTTTGAATGTCCAATGTCCAATGTCGTGCCAGCACAACATTCGATTTTGAATGTCCAATATCCAATGTCGTATGTTTAGCTAACTTCACACAGCTTCGCAAAACAACCATTTATGCGAATTCAAACTATAAGAAGAAAACTCTGTTTCGGGTCGTTAACTATATGTTTTAAATTAACCAAATCGCAAAAATATATCATACCTTAGGACGTTTATCATGATATGATAATACCCCGTCACGCTTTCCATGATGTGTCTATTATTGATATCATCAAAAGCATGTGACGCCAATGACGTGACTACTACAGTCGAACCCCGTTAGCTCGAACTCACGGGGACAGGCGAAAATACCTCGAGTCTCGCAACATTTGAGCGAAGCGGGAACGCTTACATATAGTATAAAACATCGGTATTTTATATCAAGTTCGAGCCAACGAGGAATTCGAGCCAAGATAATTCGACCCAACGGGGTTCAACTGTTTCGTTAATTACCTTGTCCGTTTTCTATAGGAACCCTATGATGAGTTAAGACATGTAAGTGGAACACATTTAATTTGTACAATATATAGCATAATGACCTGTTAATGAAATAGTAATTGTCAAGCTAAATGCGCTATTCATATTAAAACGGTTGATACGTTGTACCGTGTATTCATAGCTTATCTCAATTCATTTCTTTACTTAAGTGAAATTCCTGAAAAGAAATCATAGTTAAATTAAAACAAAAGAGTTTTCAACATAAAGGTATGTATATTCAATTAAATCAATATAAATGAAGTATTTCAAATAAAACTAAAGTTATAACACCACATGACCATGCAGGTAAGTACTGCATCTAAAATTACTTAAGTCAGGAAAATAAGTTAAGATGTATTATAAATCCCGGACATGAACTTCTAATGCATAATACGTATACGATATTCACTATTCAAGAAGCAACTGCATTTTTAAGTGACCTAATACAATCACCCCTGAAAACGACATTTTGTCTTATGGAGGGTCAATTCTTCTATGCGCATGCGCACCGGAAGGCGGTATTTCTATTACTAATTACTAATGTCCCCGTTTTTGATTGTCTAAAAATCAATGACACCTCGAGTGGGTATCAAAACGTTTAAAGAGAGTTGTTTCAGCCTAGGGATCTGACTCTCTCCCAACAAGTTGTTGGTTCGAGCCCCACTAGGGGTACTTTCTGGTTGCCTCTCAAAATGCACACATTACTAGCTTATATTCAGGAAACGGACAGAAGCATGATTCTATAAGGTTTGGTTACAATCAGCTGAAAGAAATTAATCTGTACCATTACATGTAATCTAAACTTAACTAAAACGTTAACTCTTATTAAAATTACCTCGCCTATTAGTTTCCTTTTCTTGTTTTTTTTTTCATAAACAAAGTCATGCTTGATCAACTTACAGCCAGGGAGACAGACGGGATTGGAGATCCACAGGCCGGATGCAGTGCCCGTGAACTGGAACTCTGAGGGCGTAAAATCCTGGTTACAAGTGAGCGTCCCAAGCGAATGTATAAGTTAATACACACCTTACTATCATATATGTAAAGAGAAATGCGATGAGTTGGACTAACGGATGGGTGTACATGATCACTCGGATTTCCATGTGCCCGTGCTGAGAAACGTGGCCGTATCGGAAGACGATGTGTGCCAAGGGGCGCACGTGAGGGCCACCAGGGAACCGCACGTTGTCGACGTAAGCACGCAATCACCATTTGCTGGAGACATGGAATGAATATAAATATACAATCGAACCCCGTTGGCTCGAATTCACATGGACAGGCGAAAATAGCTCGAGCCTAGCAACATTTGAGCCAAGCAGGAATGCTTAAATTCTAAATAAAGAAATCGGTCTTTTATATCAAGTTCGAGCCAACAATGTATTCGAGCCATATCATATAAATGATTTGAAGACATCTTCGTATATAATTAGAGAGGTCTCTAATTGATTTGGATAGCTCTATAATTCAATATATTTGCGATATTTTCAATTGTCGGAATTGTTGGGCTGTCCAAATGATTTGAAAAGATATCTTATTCAACTGATGCTATTATTAATTTGAAGAGGTCAACATTTATTTGAAGACCTCTTCACATGTATGAATTTATTTAGATTTTGTTCGTCCCATTTTCACTTAATATCGATAACATCAACATCGAAAGTGTTAGGCCTAGCGTTGTTACCATGATCGATAATAATCGACAATTGATCGAAAGGCCTAAATCGGCGACAATCGATAGTTCAATTTGAAAAATCGATTATAGAAACAAGTGTAACGTGTGCGGAGTGTACCGAGCGGCTGCAAACAATTTTATCAAACTTATGGCAGAACTCTTTAAGCTGCACTCTCACAGATCGAACGTTTCGACAACCTTTTTATTTTTTGTCTTGGAATGAGCCAATTTTGCGAAAATGCATGGCAACCAGTTATATAAGACTGCTGACAAAAAGTTAGATCGCAGATTGTCATTTTATGGTCAAAAAATTGATTTTTCTTTGCATTTTTCTTAAACCGTTAGCCATAAAACATTTATTTTCGAACGGAAATATGAAATTCTACGATCTGGTTTTTTGTCAGAAGTCTTATATCACTGGTTTGGTGACATTTACGCAAAAATTTGCTCATTCTAAGACAAAAATAAAAAAGTTGTCAAAACGGTAAATCTGTGAGAGTGCAGCTTTAAATAAAAGACAAAAAAAATAAACTATATAATATTTTTTCTCAAGGTTATAAACCTTTTGCTTGTTTACAAATGATATTGATTACGGTAAGCTCCACATAAATAATCACAAAATGATTATAAAAGAAGTTTTGTATAAGACGTTTTCATTGAGGCTTAATCCATGCAAGCTTTAAATACGCTCCAGCTACATCAAACAGGAAAGCAGAGCTTTCTCTGAAAGATTGTTGAAGTTTCAACTTACTATGCCTGACAAGATAGGTGAGCTTTTTCTGAAAGATTGTTGAAGTTTCAACTTACTATGCCTGACAAGATAGGTGAGCTTTTTCTGAAAGATTGTTGAAGTTTCAACTTACTATGCATGACAGGATAGGTGAGCTTTCTCTGAAAGGTTGTTGAGGTTTGAACTTACTATGCCTGACAGGGCTTTCTCTGAAAGATTATTGAAGTTTGAACTTACTATGACTTACAGGGCTTTTTCTTAAAGATCGTTGAAATTTCAAGTTGACGTTTCAACTTACTATGCCTCACAGAATAGCTGAGCTTTCTCTGAAAGATTGTTGAAGTTTCAACTTACTTAATATGCCTCACAGGATAGCTGAGCATTCTCTGAAAGATTGTTGAAGTTTTAACTAACTAACTATGCCTCACAGGATAGCTGAGCTTTCTCTGAAAGATTGTTGAAGTTTCAACTTACTATGCCTTACAGGATAGCTGAGCTTTCTCTGAAATATTGTTGAAGTTTCAACTTACTATGCCTCACAGGATAGCTGAGCTTTCTCTATAAGATTGTTGAAGCTTCAACTTACTATGCCTGATAGGATAGCTGAGCTTTCTCTGAAAGATTGTTGAAGTTTCAACTTACTATGCCTCACGGGATAGCTGAGCTTTCTCTATAAGATTGTTGAAGCTTCAACTTACTATGCCTTACGGGATAGGTGAGCTTTCTCTGAAATATTGTTGAAGTTTCAACTTCCTATGCCTCACAGGAGAGATGAGCTTTGTCTGAAAGATCGTTGATGTTTCAACTTACTATGCCTCACAGGATAGCTGAGCTTTTCTCTGAAAGATTGTTGAAGTTTTAACTTACTATGCCTCACAGGATAGCTGAGCTTTCTCTGAAAGATTGTTGAAGTTTGAACTTACTATGCCTCACAGGGATTTCTCTGAAAGATTGTTGAAGTTTAAACTCACTATGCCTTACAGGATAGCTGAACTTTCCAGCAAGTGCATAGAAGTGTAGGCATTAAATAAACCACCGTATCTTTCAATAACAATCGGTCCACTCGTCAGCTATTAACTATAATACAATACACCAAAGCTGAGCTTTTCAGTAAATAAAGTTAATATTTTAGACAAGCAACTATAAAGTTCAGGTTGATTAATACCAAATATTTCTTGAAATTTACTGTTTGGTTACTGTATCTAAAATGACGATATTATAAAAAAAAATCGGCCTTATATACGCCGCGAAAAGCGTTCGAGCAAAGCAATGCTTTTATTAGTTGTTTAAACTGAGCGTCGAATGGTTTAAAACCAAGCACTTTAATCGGTCGAGATCACCATTCTGATTGGACAAAATTATTTTTATCGAAATGACTATCAAAGATGATTCTGGCTTGCGAGATTCACTATGCATTTTAATACAAAGTTACAGACTATGCAAAATGCTTATCAAACGTAAAATAAACAAAATAGCGATTAACAACAATCATAAAAACCTTTATCCAAGTATTGTTGTTCTTAATATGTTACTTTTATAAAAAAATAATAACGCTATTTACCTTAAAATGTTCCAGAATGACAGTAAAAATGTCTGACGATTTGGAAATCAAAATAAAAAGGGAAACAACTTTTTAGGTTACAGTCAACTGGTTTACACGGCTGTGGTAAAATTCGCCACACCACCAAAGGTGAATGTCACATATCTTGGAAACTAGAATACGGCCCTTCAGTCCCTTGATATTGTTTAGAAAATAATAATATGATATTTCAACATATTTTAATACCACTTTAATTCCACTTAAGAAAACAGATCATAATATGTATTAAAGATTTATAATGATATTTTCCTTTCAAGTGTATTGAAATGTCATATATTTTGTTACTCATACTCACCACACAAATAGTTTGATGATTGAAGAAGTCTTAGTATTGAATGCTTTTATAAATTGATAAACGGAATGACCTCAAATAAATTAACTGTAGCTAGCCACACATACAAGTAAACGTTCCTAAATCCGACCGAACTGGGTTTAGAAGTCGTTCTGCGAAATCTCAGTGTACATCCGGGCCGGAGTCAGTCTCTGCACGAATCGTAGGAGCGCTTTCATACCAGGGAGAACTGTTTAACAGTACGCTTCACTAATAAGATAGGTACAAGATGGCTTCTATAACCCTATTTACTTGTAGGCTCACTGATATACACATTATTGACTTATTTTTGCTTTTGTAATTGTACAATGTACACATAATGCGTAGATGACGTAACACACAAAAAGTAGTCCACACATACACGTACTCGTACAGTTAGCGTTTGCAAACTTTGTAATAATAAACGTGATGAACTCTGTTTTAAACACCACCAATCGTATAATCGGTCAGCGGTTAAGCGATACAGCATTTCCATTAAACGGCCTTGCGGCCGAGTGGCCTGGCTGCGTGAAGCGAACTTTTGTGACCTAGCAGCGTAACGTTTGTGACGTAGCAGCGTGAAGTTAGTTGGCCTGGCGGTCTAGCGGCTAAACAGCATTTCTATTTCAAAGATTTTTTTATTCATTAAGCTATACGGAATATGCGAAGTAAGTGTGAATAATAAATGAAAATGATAATGTCAATAAAATGAAAAAGAGAAATCACCTACCATGAAAATGTTTTTTGAAACGAGTTTAATGCACCAATTAAAATCCTGTGTGGATATATTATCAGAATATTTCGAAGGTCGATCTAGTAGTCCAGCGGCATAGTGGTGTGGAATTAGCGGTCTGGCGACCTAGCGGCGTTAAATTGTGTTCTTTTTCAAAGCTTCGTTATGTGTTTTCTTTGATTGTTTAAGTAATAATCATCCATCGATTATTAGTCTCTTTAGGAGTCTGATACTTATTTCTACAGGATGTTAATGTAAGCACAAACAACATCCACATTTTATTGTTTTCGAAGAAAGCATATAAAAACATTCGTTGAACTTAATCACAAATTTAGGGCACCAGGCCACTCACTTCAGGCCGCTAGCTGCTACTTTCACGCCGATAGGCCGCTAGGGGCCAGACCGCTAACTTCGGGTCGTTAGGCCCCCAGACCGCTGGGCTGCTACCTTCACGCCGCTAGGCCACTATGCTGACAGGCCGCTATCCCCAGGCTGCTAGGATGCCAGCCCGTTGGGCTGCTACCTTCACACCGCTAGGCCGCTAGGCTGCCAGGCCGCTAGGCCGCTAACTTCCTGTTCATTTTTAAACTACTTCAATTTCGCCATAACGGTATGAAAGACCTTATTTATCCCAGATCGTATTCTTCACAGGTCTATGAAAAATAGGATCCTATTCGTTACAGTTTTAACCTGTCATATTTATTTATGATCAAAGAGAATCATATTCTTCACAGATTTTGTCAATGACATTGCTGTTTGATAAATTTGATGACAAAAATATAATAACAATAAAAGAAAAATAGTAGTTATAAAAATAAACTAAAAATAATTATAATAAAAATAATAATAATAATAATAATAATAATAATAATAATAATAATAATAATAATAATCCTATGATAAAGGTTATGATAAAAACAACAGCAACAACAGCAACAGCAACAACAACAACAATAACAATAACAACAACGCCAACAGCACCAACACAACAAACACCACCACTAACAACAACAACAACAACAATAATGATAATTAGAAGTGGTAGTAGTATGACCCAGCCAGCAATCTCATATCTACCCGATGTAGGGCCGATATAATTTTAATATCGGATAGATATCGTAAACGATATCTATCAGATATCGCTTTGCCCATCTGATTCAAGTCGGACCAATATCTTGTCGGCATATTTTCGGGCCGATATCAGGCGTATATAAATATTGTCGTCTATCCGTCATTGTTCCTATATTCATCCGATATTGGTTACAAGGCGGACCGATATCTTGGCTATTCTAAATTAATGTCGACAATACACGGGGTCCTTATCGGGCAGACATCACTAAATGCAGCTGTCCGTCAAAGGTCCGATACTCCTTTTATCATCACTTTAATGATTTACGTCACGAATCACCGAAATAATGAATTCACAATTTTTTCACCAAAACTCCAGCATTTTATGTTATCGAAACAAGCTTGATTAAACCTCAATTACAAAGAGAAACAAAGTTTGTGAAAAACGGTAGTTTATTTAGACTACAGCATATATTTTTACACATCATCTCATCATACAACCAAGAACAAACCAATTTAAAAATGCACATAGTGAAATAAATAAAAAAAAGATGCCAACAAGAGCTGCTCGACTATACGCCACTTTGTCTTTGAAATTAATGCATAAATAGTGTTAGAAAATACCATCATTTGCAGTTAGTGTGATGGTTGGGAACCTTTGCATAAGGTTCCTATGCAATACATAAAGTAGATGCTAAGTTATAATGTAATTGGTACTTGCACGCAAAACCTTAACCAATGTGTGATGCCGACACCAGGGTAGAGTACTATAGCTCTCTTTATTCTTCCAATAGTCGAGCAAAAAATGGATACGACTATCATACACATTGAAGATAACGAGTTGGAATTTATCTTTGGTTATAGGGTGTAATAGTTTACAATAAATTTAGATAGTGCTGCTCAAAGTTAAAGTATTTATCAATTAAAGTTAAGGCTTTGCACACTATCTAAAGGCATGAGAATGCTTGGACACAAAACCTGTTAAAATTGGATCACCCCCTTTCAGCTGACAAAAGGTTGATAAATTCTGAACATTTCAAATCAATTTCAAACATTTTAAAATGAACACTGCAAAATCAACTGATTCACTGGAAATATTCAAATCATGTTTTAAAGTGATCACAGTAAAACAAACAACTTGAACAAACTGTACAAATGACACCAAAAATGAGAACACATACTATTTCCAACCTGGATGCTAATGATTTTGACTTTATGTCATAAATCAGAAAATAGACACAATTAGATTTTTAGTTTTTCCATCGTTTAAAACAAGAGTTCAATCTTGGACTGTTTTCAAATAAATAATATTATTTAATGCTTATTTACTCCCTATGAAGTTTTAGGTATCTGACCATTAAATATGTGAAATTAGATTCCTTGTGATCCCATATTATTTAATATCAATTTAAAGGAAATAAAGAAATAAAATTTTGACATTATGCCAATTAGATATAACATAGATGAATCTTCGGCTGTCAATAATTGCAAAAAATAATTTTACATCCAACTTCAGATGAAAAAACACAACAAATGGACAAGTTGCTATGCAGTATTTGTACATGTGATCCCTTTAACAATTTAAACCGATAAAAAACACACACATTTTTTTCAAAATTTATAAACCAATAATACGCCAAGCATCAAATACATATAAGGACTAGATATTTGACTAGAGGTAATTGTATGGGAACAAAATAACACTATACACTTCTACAATGATAGAAAAATATTTAACTACCATTACATGTGATAAATAACTACTTTCACCATGTATCGAAAAATCTTGGTCTTGCTACCATTACAATATCTCATCACTGTGATCCTTGATTACAAACTTTATTAAATTGCTGTGCCCAAAATAAAAACAATAAATTTAAAGTTTGAGTGACTAGCTTGTTCATATGAGGCCAACTTGCACACATAACAATGATTCATGACATTGTTACCAAGTTATTTAAAAACACGCCATCTTGGTTATTTGGATTGATCCATTCAAATTGAAGTCACAAGTTCACTACTTAATCCTGCAAAACTCTTTTTGCAGGTACGAAATATGAGATATAAAATATTAAACAGTTCAATTAAAACTTATTG
This sequence comes from Mya arenaria, assembly GCF_026914265.1. Lineage (NCBI taxonomy): Eukaryota > Metazoa > Mollusca > Bivalvia > Myida > Myidae > Mya > Mya arenaria. The sequence continues at coordinate 21,795,610 of NC_069126.1, read as the reverse complement.
AAAACTCTGTCCTTCACAAAATATATTTTTTTCTCATCAAATAGTTCAAACATGTAACATAACTAAAATACTGGGCGCCGTATTGATAAATCCGTATCATCACAGTAGCGTGTCTATTCATTTTGTAACATGACGTAACATGAAGTAACTTGGCGGTAAAATATTGCAAAAAATCGAGAAACCAAGAAGTTTAAAGTATACAATAAATGGAATGTTATGATAGGACGCCTTTCTGATGACCTGTATCAGTCGTCTCATTGGGTGGGTACTAACAGCTGTCACAGAGATAGCGCGCTAGACTATTCTGCCGCTTTCCGGTGTATGGATTGAAAAGATTTGGCGAAACATGCATGTATCAATGCTAGATTATATTATAATGCAATACATGATATGATGAGATATTTACATAAATTGAATTGGAAAATATTTGAGGTGGTACGCAAACTTAAACGTAAATTCTAAGTCGAAAAAGTGGCCTAATTCTGTCAAAATTCTTGATAGAGTTATCTCTTCCTGTGTACATGTTAGGGGCATGATGGTGAACAAGCGTGCAAAGTTTCAAAGACATATATATGTCAGTGGACTTTGAAAATATTTGAGGTGGTCGTCAAACTTTAACGTAAATTCTAAGTAGAAAAGAGGCAATATTATGTCAAAATGCTTGATACAGTGACCTCCTCCTGTGTACAAGTTTGGGGCATGATTGTGAACAAGTGTGCAAAGTTTCAAAGCCATATGTCAATGGACTTTGAAAATATTTGAGGTGATACGCAAACTTTAACGTAAATTCTAAGTAGAAAAAGGGGCAATATTCTGTCAAAATGCTTGATATAGTTACCTCCTTTTGTGTACTGGTTGGAGGTATGATGGTGAACAGGCTTGCGAAGTTTTAAAGCAAGATGTCGATGGATTTTTGAAAATATTTGAGGTGGTACGCAAACTTTAACGTACATTCTAAGAAGAAAAAGGGGCATAATTGTGTTTAATTGCTTGATAGAGTTACCTCCTCCTGTCTACATGTTGGGAGCATGATGGTGAGCAACTGTGCAAGGTTTCAAAGCCATATGTTAATGGACTTTGAAAATATTTGAGGTGGTACGCAAACTTTAACATTAAATCTAAGTAGGAAAAGGGGCATAATTTTGTCAAAATGCTTGATATAGTTACCTCCTCCTGTGTATATGTTGGGGGCATAATGGTGAACATGTGTGCAAAGTTGAAAGCCATATGTCAATGGACATTGAAAATATTTGAGGTGGTACGCACATTTTAACATAAGTGGTTAAACCGAGGCTCGGGTGGCTAGAATAGCTCCCCTTATTCTTCGAATAGTCGAGCTAAAAACGCAACTTGTGGCCTCGACAGATACGTGTTTACACACCAAACTCGACATGATAAAGATCACCAGAAAAGCGTCATGATATCCACTCTTTATTTAATTATAAGTCATCTTTCATGTCCATATTGTTCACATCCATCGTTGTCATTCTTTTCTGCCCTCATCACGGCCTTTTGCATTTCTCAGTCAATCCTTGATGCACATCTCCATTTCACTGTTTGGCATCTGGCATAATTTTCTGTGCAGTTAATTGGTTTATGGCCTACTGGGATTATTTGGAATGACATTTAAAAAAAATAGATAATCTCTATTTTCCTCAGAAATGTGATATTTTCTTATAAAAACAATATGCAATAACTTTTTAAGTTTTTCACTTTGAGAATTTATTGTTAATTAAACTTTTTAATAACAATATTCATTATTACAGAAGGCTTAAACTAGGCGTTTAAAGCTGCATTCTCACAGATTGAACGTTATGAAAACTTTTTTAATTGCTGTCATTGAACGAGCCAGTTTATGCGAAAATCCATATAAACCAGTCATATAAGACTACTGACAAAAACTATGGTCGCAGATATTTATTTCTAAGTTCAAAAATTGATGTTTTATGCATTTTTTTTGTTAAACCGTTAGTAACGTGTTTAGCCATAATTAATTTTGGAGTGGAAATATGAAAATCTGCGATCTGATCTTTTGTCATCAGTCTTTTATCAATGGTTTGCAGATATTTACGCAAAAAATTGTTCATTCCAAGACAGAAAATAACAAAAAGTTGTAAAAACGGTAAATCTGTGAGAGTGCAGCTTTAAGTTGTTTTGTTTTGATAATTTGTCATAAAATAATTAACAGGCCTGGAATTCAAGCATTATTTATGTCCATACGAACCCTGTGGGACACAGAGCCTTCTATACTCGTATGTGCACCCATATATCAAGCATTTTATGACAATCAAACTCTGTGTGATTGCCTTGACCTTTGTGGAAGGGCAAAGGCTTTGCACAGGCCAAGCCATCTACATGTGCCAAGTAAAAGCATCCCAAACAAGTATGTTTGTCCGTCTAGACGGGATATTAAAATATACATGAGTGATGAACTACACAAAGCTAGCCATCACTTACGGAGGATAACTGATGAAATTCGCAATGGCTGGAAGGCACTACTTCCCTTGGGTTCCAGTCCAGTTGTAGTTTGTCGCCAATGAACTGGTCATTACATATTTCATAACACGTTTTGTCATCAACTTCTGAGGTGCACCACCAATAGTTGCAATATGGTCAATATAAATTGAATAAAAACAACAACAAACTTATATGTGTATGAAAAACATACAAGAAATCAGTCAAAACAATGGCTAATTTAAGGAATCCTAACAGATTACACTGTTTTCTATTTATAAGGTCTTCATATAAAAGCAGTATGTTTTTGTAAATACGTATTTTAGGATTTGAAATAAAAAAAAAATATATAAATTACTACCGGTAGGTGTCGGACTGAAGAGTATATATCTTACCAACAACTTTTCCACTGCTTGCACTTTAAGCTGATTCTCTGTGTGGTTCATCTCCTTCATGTTGCTCAGTGGAAATGAGATCTCTTCAGGGCATTGACAATCACTCCTTTCGGACGTCATCTGTGCAACGTTGTGCTTTCTGTTCTGCTTTTATTTCCTCTAGGAGAGTGAGGAAACGGATATCTCTTTCTGTAAAAGAGAAGGCAATTGCATATCTTAAGTGTACCAGTAGTGATTGTTGTTTTTTTTCAACAAAACCAAAGGTGAAAACCTAGTAAAACTATATTCAGGTTGGTGTAATTTCCTAATGTCCTTATATTAGTGCTTGAAAAAATTAAGGCTGGTGTAATATATTCATATTACACTATGTCTTAGCGTTATAGGCAGTAAAGTTAAATTTCGTTATCATTATATTGTACCTTTGATACTGTTCATCATTATAAATAAGTGCGAGTAAATAATATGTTATTGATATACAAATAACAATTACCACTAAAAGTATTTTATTATTCAAGAAAATGTGTATAAAATGAGGGTCAAATGTAACTCATTGTTTGTATTCGAAGTCTCAGCTGAGAAAGGACAAACGTAGAGTTGAAGCAATGAAAGTTCAAATTTCAAACAAAATATTCAAACAAATGGCCTAAGTTTTCGAAACTTAAGCATAACAGGCTTAATAAACGTTTTGAATTCAGCCAAATAGCTACATGATTATATAAACTCCATTTCAATAAATAAGGAAGTAAATATTACAAAGATTAAAGAAGAGCAACATACATGTAGTGAGCTTAGCTTAATTCTGTTACATAGAGACAGCCAATGCTAGATATGCCTGAATATATTCATAGCAATAAAATTTATGACCCTACCTCGAAGTACATTGACTGTTTTTGACTTGTTGTTGCAAGTGGGTTGCGGTTCTGTCAATCTGGACGTGGTGATGCTACTGTTGTATTCAGTCTGATAGGTGTTAGTGAAGCAGACCTGCTTGGACGTTCTGGATGTGGTGATGTTACTGTTGTATTCGGTATGATAAGTGTTAGTGAAGCAGACCTGTTTGGACGTTCTGGATGTGGCGATGCTAATGTTGTATTCGGTATGATAGGTGTTAGTGAAGCAGACCTGCTTAAACGTTCTGGATGTGGCGATGCTACTGTTGTATTCGGTCTGATAGGTGTGTATGAAGCAGATTTGCTTGGACGTTCTGGATGTGGCGATGCTGCTGTTCTATTCGGTCTGATAGGAGGTGTTGGTAGAGAAGACTTGCTTGGGCGTTCTGGATGTGCAGATGCTACTGTTGTATTCGGTCTGATAGGAGGTGTTGGTAGAGAAGACTTGCTTGGACGTTCTGGATGTGGCGATGCTACTGTTGTATTCGGTCTGACAGGAGGTGTCGGTAGAGCAGACTTGCTTGGGCGTTCTGGATGTGGCGATGCTACTGTTGTATTCGGTCTGATAGGAGGTGTTGGTAGAGCATACTTATTTGGAGGTTCTGGATGTGGCGATGTTACTGTTGTATTCGGTCTGATAGGAGGTGTTGGTAGAGCAGACTTACTTGGACGTTTTGGATGTGGCGATGCTGCTGTTCTATTCGGTCTGATAGGTGTATGTGAAGCAGACTTGCTTGGACGTTCTGGATCTGGCGATGCTACTGTTGTATTCAGACTGATAGGAGATGTTGGTGGAGCAGACTTGCTTCGACGTGCTGGATATGGCGAAACGACTGTTGTATTCGGTCTGATAGGAGGTGTTGGTAGAGCAGACTCCCTTGGACGTTCTTGATGTGGCGATGCTACTGTTGTATTCGGTCTGTAAGTTGTAGGCAAAGCAGACTTGCTTGGACGTTCATGATGTGGAGATGCTACTGTTGTATTCGGTCTGATAGGAGGTGTTGGTAGAGCAAAAAAGATTTGCGGCTAAAAGGATTACTAACAAAAACATGTAAAAACTGACAATCTATGAGAGTGCAGCTTTAATTGTTGAAACATTTAATGTATAAGGTGAAGAGTCAAAACAATCAGTTGAAGCTATGCACAAGTGGTATACATACAAACCCATCGGAACAAGGCAACAAAACACATTTGCAAATTATTCCTAGAAATGAGGCAACATGAAGATATTCTCCAAGATCAGAAACTGTTGAAATTCGGAGGTCTGTTGACAACAGAGGATTTCCCAAGAAACTTTCAAATATAAATGCAGAAAAAATATCAAGGGGACCAAACTTCTCTACATCCTTGCCTAAGTGGACAAGGCCATGCACATTATAGACAAGCATGTCTACCCCATATAGCTCGTTAAATTGTCGAACAAATCGACAAAGTAACTGGTTAGCATACTCAGTGTAACATTCAAAGACAATCTTACAAGACAAGCAGTAAATACTAACAAAAAGTAGAAAGAAATGTCGGCATATACGAACAGGCAGAATATTTTTCAAAACAACAGGTCCTGTATATAGTAAAAATTAGCGAAATGCTGATGCCTTCCAACGATCAACTGCATTTAGAGGGTGACCCTTTTGGTTAAACTCTCTTGGTAGATATGAATGTAAATCAGTTAAAGTGTCTGAAATCTGTTTAAGAGTACCAGCGCTAATTCGACAAGAATTCACTAAAGGATCTTTCATCCAAAGCCACATCATGCGCTTTGCTACACCAAGACAAACCGGATACATGAAATCATTTGAAAACTGCGAGACCATGCCGATAGGTAACTGTTGAAATTGTGATGGGCCTAAATGGTGTTCTTCATTTTGCATTTCATCAAACTTAACATAAGACTGAAGACCTGCATCTGGTCTTGGAAATGTCATGTTTTTATGCAATTAACCTTGCTGAGTACACTTGTTACAGCCATAATATCCACTATGCCCTTTAATCTGTTTTAGGTATGTTTTTGCTTGGGCATCACAAACAATGAAAACCTACAATGAATTTCTTCATCGTCCGATATCAAAATTTCATTTCGGAACAAATCTTGTTATTCTGACACAAGCTTTTCAGTGCAGTAATATACATTTGTTGGTTTTTGTTTCCCAGAATACAAACCTATTACAAAAGGCTTGGAGCATGAGGGCTTCACAAGTCATTCTAAAATAGGCCATAGCTGCATATTGGAGCTTTTAAATAATGGCAGACCATAAATATTTATTTGTATTGAAACTTCATCAACATCATCCTTAGAAATTGGAAGACTGTCAATAATTGTCTTCAATTCCAAAATGGTAATAAAACCTTCCTGCAAGAGGCAATATGGTGTATTGGTGGCAGTCTTTAACAAAGTTCTAGCATCTTTTGGTAAATTTGCATGGTGTGTACGCAACATGGACAGACGTGCATTTAATGCAGCATGACTGATGTTGAATTTAGAAACCAAGGACACTAATGGCCCAGTTAAATCAGCACCTTCAATTTCATCATCTGTATCAGATGATGTGTCACTTAAAACAGTTTAGTCGTCATTTACATTAAAGCCATTGGTTTTTTCTTGGACTTCGTGATAAATAAAGTCATCAGCATTGCTAGTCATATCAATTCGATCAGAATCCTGAGAACGATATTCGTTTCCTAAACCATCACTTTGAAAATGCTCTTCTGCATTTTCCATGTTGCAATGGGTGTCATTTTCTGTTACACATGCATTGTTAGAGTCATTTTCTGAAAATGATATTACATCATTAACAGATTCTACATGCTCCCTTAATTTGGAATGCACCTTTTGATGCTTTTTCCAATATGAGTCCATGGCAGAATATATATTTTATTAAGCAAGAACATGAATTTTCTACCAGTAGTTTCTACACTCTGACAATGATATGTGTTTGTAAATGTAATATGATCGTGTTTTTTTTGTCAGATATTATAAGAAATAAATGTCAAAACAAATCTCAAAATATATTTCTCAATTTTAGGAAAATGACTTTTTATTGCAAATGGGTACCGGTACCCAAACATACTAGAAAAATCCCTGTTTTAAAATATTAACCAATATTACACAGTATTATCTGCGTTAGGGAAATATCAACAAAGATTTACGTCTTTTCATAAAAATGAGTTATTCAACAGTTCTTGAAGAATTTGGTTGTAGTCTTAAAAAGTGGACGTTAAAATCAGGATTCTTCCATTCAATCCCTATTGCGAAGGATTTGCCATATACAAAATCGTAAAAAAATATGTCCAAGTACAATCATTTGGACTAGTTTGGTCGATATGCAAAATGAACAAAATCAACATCTGAAAGTACTAAGACACAATAATTAGTTTATATACCCAATTCATATAATATATTTGACGCAAAAACTCACATCGGGCAGAAATATTTCAACAACAGTGAATAATCATTTGGTCATCTAGGTTGCCAAAACGAAAATCGTCTGAAGCTGCTAATTGTATACTAGGAGTATGACTTATAAATCAATATGAAAACGCATTTCCTTATGCAAATCAATAACAACAAAAAACTGTAAACTTTAAATATTTTTAAAAATATCAGAGATCAGAACAAACAGTCGCGAAAACTGGTGACACTAAATTCAACTAGTTTTTTCAACCCTGATTTTTTACTTGAAAATACTTTATTAAAAGAATAATATGTTGTCTATAAATATGTATGTTTAACCATTATCAATAATTGCATTTATTAAGCCTACTGTCCATTTGACATTTCTGATATGTTTACCGTTGGCGGCGTCTGATTCTGTGCATAATGGCGCCTATTATTTCAAACACATCAGTAAATAATATTTATCCATTTAAATATTATAATGAAGACCGATTTTCCATTTCTTTATGACAGATACAAATATTCTTGGTTAAAATAATTAATCAATACAATCATATATTTTTAACTTCATATTCCAATACTTAAATTACTGCATTTCCGATGGTTATTGGACCGCTATAGGTCCTCTATTGTTTTCTGATTATTTACTTATCACCCATACGTTATTCAAGTGACACCAGAAAGCATTTTTAATTAATAAGAGAACATGTTTTATGCTGAAAATATTAAACCACTACAGATTTATAGATTAAATATTAATATCGGTTAGACATCGGACCATCATCGGACCGATTTGCCAATATTCCGACCAGATACCGATATATATCCGATATGACCATGTTCACTGGGGAGGAGACAACATCAGCAATAACAGCAGCAAGTGGTGGTGGTGTTGGTGGTGGTTTTGGTGGTGGTGGTGGTGGTGGTGGTGGTGGTGGTTATGGCGGCGGCAGAGTCGGTAATAACAACGGCAGCAGCAATATTAGTAGCAGTAATAATAGTAGTTGTCGTGTATAGGGCTGGTCGGGAAAGGTTTTGCAGGTCGCATATTGAAGGTACATACTCACTACACGGGTTAACTGGTGTTAAAGTGCTTGTTGAAATAACATAGTTTAATATATCCTTATACTACCTTCTCTCTATTTCGAAAATCACAAATTAAAGTTAAAAGTTTAACCTATTCCCAGCTATTTCAAGTTGTTGAAAAGCTCCCCCATCCCAAATATTATTCCATGCTTATTTTACGGTGTAATTTCCAAACTATAGCCATAAATCCCCTCTTATGACCTCAGAGATGTTATGATGAATGAATCTCGGTCAACTAGTGATGATATCTTTATTTACTCAATATTTAATCTGCTCTTTAAAGTTATACCTAATCAACTTAATGGAAGTCAACTAGTCTATTGACTTTTGTATGGCTATGGCAGATAGAGATACATAAGAAACGCCAAAATGATAAAAAGTACCCCTGAACTATCATTATTGTAGCTAACATTATACCAGCGATACAAGATGCCAATCTATCGTAGTAGCAAATAAATATTAGTTGAAGTAAACCATTTGTTATCTATATGACGTAGGGCCAATCGTAACAACTCAGCGGCAAGCAGATAACGATTGGACTTAATGGACGTAATTCCCTTTACAACCACACGTACTTGACTCGTAGGCTCTATACCACCAGACGTCAAATAGTACAACCTTACTTTCTGCACGATATTTATAGTATTATTGCTATATTTAAGACTAAAACTCATATTTGTAAATGAAGTAAACACGTTGCACAGATATAATTATGTATTTGGACTCAAATGATATATGTTTCCATCTTAACAGACGGTCAATAGGATATGCATTGTATAACAGTTACACAAATGAATGGACATCGGACTCTTTACAGTCAATAGTTGGTCAGAAATTGAACATTTACAGACGTGCCATAGGACGACTATTGGACTCTATACATACATAAGTTTGATTCAATACAGATGTCCCCCGATAGGTTACAGCTATAATTTGTCATTTTACAGACGTCTCCCGTAGAACAGACAAAATTGGACATACATTCTACTTACACTTCAAATCCCCCTCTTGCAATTTTGACCTTGACTGCGCACTCGGCTATGTCTTAAATGCAAAAAGTGCTTTCATTGGACGGCTACCATCGACTTTCCTTGTTTTAATGACGTAAATGGAAAATGTTGTCCAAAGTGAAAGTAGAAATATCCCAACAAAAAACGTTCGAGTTGGATAAATGCGCATCTTACTCAAAGTGTTCAGAACGGTAGGGATGATATTTCAAGCTTCTCTTTGTAATGCATGCGCAATTGAATGCATTCGCAAATTTTGCATGTCAGTTTGTATTTAATGTGTTTTTGGGGGAACATTTTCGTAGTTTTTGAACCTCTGCTTTGTTTCATAATTAACATTTTCAGTGTTGGGTCTGCGCATTTCGTCTGATTATGTTAGAATTGTATCAAGAACTTGAATAAAAGTTACATTCTTCTTGTAGCTTCTTCTTTTACCTTTCCGACAGTGTAATAGTTCTAGCATTTTGTCCAATAATTAAGGAGTTATGCTCTTAGAAATTTAATGAAAGGTCATTTTATCAACTTTAATTATTATTTTGCTTATTTTTAAACAATATTAATGGACTGAAGGGCTTCATCTAAAAAATATTTTTTAAACAATATCAAAGGACTGAAGGGCCATATTTTAGTGACCAAGCTATGTGGCGATCACCTGTGGTTCTACATATTTCAGAATATAACCGGCTCGCAGCAACTTATTATCGGTATCAATGTCCGTTTATTTAAACGAAACTGGTCGTACAGAAATGCATCTATTCAGAAACAAACTGTTATCGGATACTCCATGATATAGAGGAATGACATAATAGACTCAGTATGTGTTTGTCGTTTTTTTAATAAAATAAACATCTTTTGTTTTTGCTTAAAAGGGTTATCTTTAGTTGACATGCAATATTGTTCTATATAATGGAGCAGACAACTGGCCGCAGACAACAGAATTAAGGTTAACTTTACGGTAAACGTACTGGCTGTATAGAGTCACATAAACAGTGCTTGTTGCTGTATAGAGAATATTGACAACCTAGCATCATACTGCAAGCTATGGCGGACAAGACTTAAGGTAATTTAATCGTTTTCTTCTCAGTAACAGTTAACATTTACCTAAAGCAAAGTAATGAAATGTATTGTTATATTTCATAACATTATTATATCTATAGATTGCTAGGAATAATTAATAGGAATGTGAGCAAAGTAATGAAATATATATATATGAAATATATTCTTAGTTTTAATAGCATTAATATCTCTATAGATTGGCGTTCAAATGCGATAGATGATACTGATAAATGTAAATTAAATTATACTAACGTTTTCATTAATATATTCAGTGACAGTACACTCTTGACTTTTTTATTTCCCGACACGTACAACTGATACAATATTTTAGTGTAGGAAAATCGAAAGTTGAATTAGAATAACATTTGATTTTGTTTACAGGGGCGGATCTAGTCCAAATAATTGTACGTTGATTGATTGTTTTTTTTACAATTTTTGATATGGGCTAAAAATAAATTGGGCGGTTAGGGTAACATGGCCACCAAGATTATGTAGGGTAGGTAGGGATTTTTTGTTGTTGAGGTTTTTAGTTTGGTACAGGTTTGTTTGTTTTGTTTTTTTATTTTTCAACAGTATTTCAGTTATGTAAGGACATTGCTTTGGCTAAACATTCGGTAACTATGATTCCTGGATAAAACCAGCACTGCCGCCTGCGGTGGGGATCAAAACACTTAGAATGATAGACCGGCGCTCTCCCAACTGAGCGGGCCGAGTTTCGTTGTCATTCGTCACATACCTGCCGTAAGCAAAACATATTGATAACTAAATGTGACAATACTGACCTGCTTCAGCATCTCAAAAACATTTCTCTGCCATTCTCCAAGAAGTAGGGTAAGGAATATTTTATAAACAGAACAAATGGCAACAAACCCAGGTTTCAGTCCCAGTTTAAAATAAAGTCACATTTTATCAGGCACCAGCCGCCTGTGTCAGAACTCACAGTATTTTATATTTCTTTTCAATATGATTGCTCTGCTGCTATTTTTTTATGATTGCATCGTAGGATAAAAACATGACAAGTGAAAAGGGTGATGCCTTGTCCTGCAGTGATGGGTGGGGTATATTAAAATTAGACCGGCACTCATTCTTATGTTTGGGAAAAGCTATACTATTATTCAGAGACAGTTTGTTCCATTATATACACCTTACTCTGAAGAATGAAATGTCGGAGAATTTCCCGATGAACTGTACGACAGGAATGTCGTACAGCTGTTCTTCATACAAACGGGTCCATGTGAGCTGGGGTCTATATCCGAGATTGGCATGTCAACATCCATGGCCCCTTGTCGGATATTGACAGGTCAATCTCGGATATAGATCCCGGCTCGCACAAAACATTATCTCTGCATCTTCGAAAATCATCTTTGGTGTTACTTGTATGAGCTTAAACTTCCGACTTTACTATCTGGAGTGGTATGGCGACCACACCCCATTTTTACGATGTTTATGACGGCGGAATTGATCGCCATGTTTTTTTTTAAGTAGCGAATCGCACAACTATTATTTTTTGCGACGCACCGAATATAACGTCCGTACAGCACCGTGCAGTTCCGTACCGGGCAAAAAAATGGCGATTTTTTTGTTTGAAATTCGCACCAAAAAAACTGTAGGGTCGGCAGTATTTTCCTGGTAAAGTCAGGTAACCCGAACAACACAATTATTTTTAAGCCTATGGCAAATCCTTCTCGTACACCATTAGGGATTAGAAAAACGCCGTAAAACATGTCTATTATTTTAGACTAGGGCGGATCAAACAATTGACGTTTGAGGTGGCGACACTTAGGGGCAACCTTTTGACATACGCCCCTACCATAGAACCGAAAGTATATGGCGTAGAGTAATTGGATGGGGTTTTGAGGTTACTTGGCCCTATCCTGTAGACATTTCCGCCCCTAATTTCGGATATCTTTTGGTTCTTTTTTCATAAAAGATAAGATCTCAGGCAAGATTAATAATCAGCTATATTGCTTGAGTCACTATAGAGTTATCGTCATTCAATTAAAGAATTTTCCTAAAATTGTTACATATTTAGTCTGACAGATTGTTTATGAGAATCAGGATTGATAAATAGCCATGTCACTCTAGACATATATCCTTGAATTGGCAAAAACTGTATTAATAGTGACCACTTTCTAAATTTGGGTGAACATACTACCATTTGTCATCAAACTTGGTGTCCCTAAACTAGGACAGGTGTATTAGGCAGTGCATTGTACACACTTAGTACAAGTCGGTTCCATTCAATGCTCAATAAAAGGGACTTGCTCATGTTTTTGTTTAATGTTTTTTTTGTATGGCAAAATGAGGTGAGGCAAATCATTGCGAGTGGTAAAACAAAATTGCCAAAAGCAAGGACCCATCAGCGAATGTTGATATTTGTTCAAATATCGTTTTTGAAGACCACATTATTACGTAGTGTTAAAGGGGCTATCTCACGTATGATAAAATAGCGAACAAAAAGAAGAAAATTGTCGAGAACTAACATGAACTTGGCATCGATGTGTACAATTCATTGAAATTTACTAACTGAAGTACCACATAGTTTACAATTTATTTATGTTTAGTAGTTATTTCGTAATTTTCCATTAAAAAAGATTACTGGGTATGTCTACCAGGTAGAATTCATTCATTATGCTAGTCGGTGTTATCACGTGATATTACCGAGGTAGGTGTATAAGCTTAATTATGTCACCCGATTAGAGTAAGTCTTTGTAACTCAGTCAGTACGACGCTGAACTGCAAATTTGGCGACACGTGTTTGAACCATGTTTTCTTTTACATTTTGGTACTTTTTTACAATTATGATATCAAAGCGTAACACATTCTATTAGATAATTGTCCTGAGATTCGTTACAGAAAAAATATAATTTCTTTTTGGTGCCAGTACTTGAGACAGCCCCTTAAAAAAGCAAATGGTTACATATGTATTGTTTTGTTGTTGTGAGATAATTTGATTGACATAATCATGTTATCAATATATTGTTCACAGATAAAAACAATCATCATATTGGTATTGGTCCTTGTTGCTTAATTGTGAAGGCGTTTGTTTTCTGGTTTGTGTTTTACTATACAAGCATGAGTTCGCACCCCACTACAACCAAAATACTTTTTATGCCGAAGTTGAGCTTTTAAAATTGCACCCTCTGTCCGCCCATCTGACTGTGTCCTGCTCAATGTCCTTTTCTTGTATAGAACTATTATAAAATGAATTGCCATATGTATTTTACATACCAAGATGACGTGTCGTGGCAAGCCCTGTGTCCATACCTCTAAGGACAATGTAACATTGAGTGTTTGTTTTACGTTTGAAAGCTGCATAAATTGCATAGAGTATAGGTGTTAGTGTCTATTCTGTAACCTTCTCTTGTGTGGTCAAATTTTAACATTGTTGCCATATGTGTTTGACCTACCAAAATGACGTGTAGCATACAAGGCCTGTGTCCCTACCTATACGTCAAGGTCACACTAAGTCTGAGTGTTTAGTCACAATGCAATACGGCACATAAGGACACAGATTATAAGTGGTTTGGGTTTGACCTGTTCATGGTTTGGCCTTGTTCACAGGTCAATTTCACATTTGGGGGAAATTATCACATACTGTGCTAGGTCTTGTTTATGTTATATTTCTTCTGTAATTATATGTTACAGTAGTTAAACCTGATAAAATATTTGTTTTTAATAATTGATTCATAAACACGAGGAAGTACTTTTGAAAGAATACGATACATGATATGACATCCACTCCATCCTGCAGTGACTGATGATCTTCATGTTTGTGTTTATCGTGGTCGCCATTAAAATTTGTAACATACTAAAGGCTATCGGTTTAAAGATGCCTTTCGAGGGATTTTGTAACATTCATGCGACAATTCTCTTCGTGCTGTTTAAATTACAATTCGAAATACAACGTTTGTTATTGTTTCAAACTATAACATTACTATCAGTATTCTGATTGATATAAATTTATTGATGCTAATACTATGAGCAATTGAACACACTTCTTAAGCTTTTCTGAAATACATTTGTAAGTAATGCGATGAAAACTACAGGGACAGGCCCAGTGGTCAATAATGAAAGCGAAGGCCTAACAAACACTGAATGAGAGACAAACAACATCACAACTTAATTAAAGTTACATTAAACTTGCTTCAAAAAAGGGAGTATTTGTTGACACGAAAATCGCATCGCAATATTTCCATCGCGTATCGCGATACGAAATTTTAAAAGAAAATATGAACTTGTAAATAATTTTATATAATATATGATATTTTCATCACTGTTTCATTTTAGACAGACGGATATGATTAAAATCGTTTTGTCTTTGACTAACTGTATTTTCTTTCTTAGGCTCGACCGGCTCGAAGAAAATGAGAGCAATACTACACACCATTGGCATTGGCGTCAAACCTTGGTCAAGGGTTCGCACGTAAGCACATTTAAGTCAGTATCTGATATTGTAACGAACCTAATAATTCAGCTTTTAGATTATAATTTGTATTTAAAGTTGTGCTTGTAAGTACATATAAGTTATCTCAGCAACAACTTGATGTAATGCATTGTGACTTTACACAATGGTTCTCAACCATCCATCCTACTAAATTTATCAAAAAAAATATTTGTCATTTGCAAATTATGGCCAATTAATATTCGACTAGATATTATGGATATTGTTTGTTAGTAGACATACGTTATTATCCCAGCAAATACTTCATTTATTACAATTACACGTAAATAAGTGTTCCAAATCGTGCAACCTGCATAATTTATCAAGGTATACATGATGTATTTCATTTATGATTGAAACTTAGTAAGGGTTTTCAATAAAGAAACAACGTTTCACATTTCAAAACACATCAGTAAATCTGGTTGACAAGAGGTATTAAAATGCATTAATGGTACATTTTATAAATAAAACAAGA
The DNA here is from genome assembly GCF_026914265.1 of Mya arenaria. Classification (NCBI taxonomy): domain Eukaryota; kingdom Metazoa; phylum Mollusca; class Bivalvia; order Myida; family Myidae; genus Mya; species Mya arenaria. Next base: position 21,780,409 of record NC_069126.1, on the reverse strand, counting down.
TACTAGATAATATCCCACCGTTGCGTATTGATAAGTATCGCTTCTGTTCCATATCGCAGTATATCAGCTTATCCAATAATATCAAACAGTCCTAATCAAAATACCTTTATCACCAACTGCTTAAGAACGCATTAAACAACAGAATAGCTCTTTCCACCATATCATCAATTGAGAGTACATGTAATACCTTTTCTTAATGTTTAGGGTCATGTGTTTCATTAAGTTACCACGATTGAATATTTTTTCTTATTGCAATAGTTTGTTTACAGAATAGAGGCAAACATATTGTGTCAATAGTTGTCATGTAGAATTACTTCATAAACATATTGCAATTATATTGCTTCAAAGAAACACACACTGTTCTTGTATTAACCATAAGGTAATTCCCGTGATTCCTGCAACGGCAGACAGTGTTGAGTCAGATTGACTTCATTAGCCTGTCATCGCGTAGCTCTGAACACAAATGGCTTCGTACAAAGACATCCTTAAGGAGAAAGATAACCAGAACTGGCTCAAAGGATCCATCGCCCTCAGGATCACCAAGGCTGGCCTACGAGGCCTTGTTGATGGGGACTGCCATCGCGTTCAGCAAAAGATCCATTCTTCAGTCCTCCTGGCCAGGAACCTCGCTGTTGGAACAACATGCAGCCTTTGTCTGACAGAACATGTCTTGCAGTGTCCAACAAAAGGACTGTGCTCACATCCGCGAAGCTGCAAGTACCACAACTCTGCATTTAAGATACACCGACCTTGCCCCTCAAAGATATGCGATGACTTTCGGGATGAAATATGCGCTGTCCACAGATATCGTGGACCGTCCTGGAAGAATACCAAAGCCAACCAATGGTGTACAAACCATTGGCAAGTAGCTAAATGCTTTATGCCACCTGACGGCTATCACGATGTGACGTCGTACGATGAGACAGACTTCAATGGTATCATAAGCGTTATGATCAACTGTACAGAGTTCCAACAGCGTATGTCGTTCCCTATTGGCAACCAACCCAACGCCTTAACTGAGGTAATAAATACACAAGATATTTCTGCAAATGAATTAAAAAAAGCATACCATAAGAATTTCGGCTTAAGAAAATCTGGCAATTGAATGTAATTTGAATTATATAAGATGCACTAGTGCAAGTACAGTATTATTTTGTAATGTTTTTGTTTGGTATACATATTGTTTGTTTGTTATCCTTTAAAGAAGCAAAAAAAAATTGTAAAACTTATCTATGATGTTTTATTTTATGACCTTTATATACACAAACCAAGTTCTTTTTCAAACACAAGCTTTATAATATATGAATGTGGGCTGTGGCAGTTTTTAGTCAATGGCAACATATAATAGTTTTACACAAGTATCTTAAATATTTGCTATCTAGTACTTATTATAATTACTATATTACATATATTTCATTCTAGGCTCGTGTGATAGGCCGCAATATTCGCCATTCCCCGGATCTCAAGGTGACAGACACAGACCTAGCTGACTACTTCGCCACTCTGAACAGGCTTCTGACAGACTCTACATTTCTGGTCAGTGACAAGGATGCCCAGCAAGCTGTCTTTAAACTTAAACAGGTTAATGTGTGTGTTTATTTGACACACAGATCTAAACATGGTCTTTAAAATAGTAAACATGCTCTTTATTGAATTGTTTTTCTGTCAAAAAGCATACATATGACAATTTTAAATACAGTAATCTTTATGAATAGTTATGTCTTTACTTAACATATTAGTTATTTATAAAAGCCTGTTAATGAGGCATTTATTGACCTATTTCCCATGTTAAAGAGAACAGTTTTAAAAAAAGGTATTTAGCAGTAATGTTATTTTCAAAAACATAACGTTTAAAGATCAGTACACTGGTTTACAGCTTGATAAAGGTACCCTTCCAATAACGACCGAAGAAGTACGTGAACTACTAGAAGAAGCTAGAGCGACTGTAGTAGCTGGCTTAGAATCTGGCAAACGTCAGTTAATGGAGACTGCGGAAACACGAAAGATAGATATAGAAGGCGTTGTGTTGCAGGTTAAAACTGCCATGGAAGCTGGAACACGTCAGTTAGAGGAGACTGCGGAAACAGGAAAGAAAAATATAGAAGGTGTTGTGTCACAGGGGAAGAGGCTATTAGAAGTTGCAACAAAAACAGGAAATAGCGAGTTGGAAGGCGTTGTGACGCAGGGGAGGCTTCATTTAGAACATGCAACGAATACAGGAAATAGCGAGCTAGAGGGCGTTGTGTCACAGGGGAAGAGACTATTAGAAGTTGCAACAAAAACAGGAAAAAGCGAGTTGGAAGGCGTTGTGACGCAGGGGAAGCGTCAATTAGAAGATGCAATGACAACTGCTAGGGTTTTCTATGAGAGACGGAAACTTGAGATTGAAGACGCAGGTAAATGAGGTTTTCTCTGTATCCAGTTAGAAGCATAACACAATGTTGTGGTTGATGGTTACAGGCTTGTTCACAGAAACACGGTGCTAATGCACGGTGGATTATTTTATTGTCAACATTGTGCAATTGGGGATTCTATTCGACACTGATGCGGAATTTAATTTAAAAAAATGACAAAGTTGGGTACAGCTCAGAAATGTTTTGTTATTTAACTATTATCTCATGTTCTTTTTCTGATTTAGAGAAGAGTTTTAATGATTCTTTGTTAACTCGTATTTAAAGCTGCACTCTTACAGATATACCGTTTTTACATTTTTTTTTTATTTTTTTTTTGTCTTGGAAAGAGTAATTTTTTGCGTGAATATCTGCAAACCAATGATAAAAGATCAATGACAAAAGATCCAATCGCAGATTTTTATTTTTCCGTTCGAAAATTAATGTTGTATGGCTTACCCCATTACCAACGGTTTAAGAAAAATGCAAAACAAACCATTGTTTGAAATTATGTATAAAAATCTGCGATCTTATTTTTTGTCAGAAGTCTTATCTAACTGGTTTCCATGCATATTTGCAAAAACTGGCTCGTTCCAAGATTAAAAACAGTTGTCAAAACGTTCAATCTGTGAGAGTGCAGCTTTTAGATGTGTTGGTGTTGTTTTTAGTTCGCCTATTCGTAGAATAAGGAGAGCTATACTTCTTAGCCTCGCGTCGGCGTCGGTGTCGGCTTTGGCGTCACACGTTCGTTGAGGTTTTGCATGTCAGCAACTTTAAGTCTTTATCTCAGTAAATACATTTTTTATTGTATTGAAACTTTGAATGTATATTCCCAACGTTCTAACCTACTAAATTAATGAAGTAAGATAACACTTGAGTATAATGCAAATTATGGGACTTTATTATTTGACTTATTCTGGTTAAGGTTTTGCTTGTAGGCACATATAGGCTACTATCTATGCAATTACTTGATGTATTGCATTGAGACTTTATACAATGGTACGCAACCATTCAACCTATCTACTTAATTAATCTAAATCAACTCTAGTTTGCATTTTAATACAACTTAATTGCCCTTCATTATTCAACTTAGAAATTCTGGTTAAGGTTTTGCATGTAATCACATTTAAGTCAATTTCTCAGCAAATACATTGTGTATTGCATTGCAACTAGAGATATGTATTCAACACCATCTAACCCACTAAATTATTGAAATCGGATAACACTTGTTTGAATGTAATGAAATTAGTGCGCGTTTATTATGCAACTTAGAAATTCTTGTTAAGGTTTTTTTATGTTAGCACACATAGGTTAACATTTCAGCAACTACTTGATGCATTGCATTGAGACTTTATACAATGATACTCAACTATCCAACCTTCTTAAATAACCAAGTAATATAACTATTTTACATTAGATTCAAATAATGGCCCTTTTTTTCGACATAGAAATTCTGGTTAAGGTTTTGCATGTAAGCACAAATAGGTTAAAATCTCACCAACTACTTCATTTATTAAATTGAGGTGTAATACTGTGATCCATGCATGTTTCGCCACAACTTTTCAATCCTTACACTAAAGAGTGGCGGAATAGTCGAGCGCGATGTCTCTGTGACAGCTCTTGTTGATCTGTAAAACACACAAAACAACTTAAAAAATAATATGAAAAATGTAGGCGATGAGCAGGAACAGTATATTTACCCGTCCGTCCATGTGTCTGGCTCAACTTCTCGTGTCCGTGCTGCAACTTTTTCTTGTATGGTCAGATTTTAAAATAACTTGCCACATGTGATCGGCAAATAAAGACGATGTGTCTTGTACTAGGCCTGTGTTCCTTCCTTTAAAGTAAAGTGTAAGGACGATAAATTCAAATTCTCTAAAATATTAAATTTAAGATTTTATCTGAGTTTAAAGTCACTTCAGAGACTGAAGACCACTCTTTGGCCGGGGTGAGTGATCTAGATAGGTGTAAACACAGCATTTTTTTCTTTCGGCCTTAGATTCATATTTCAAAGTATATATATTCAGGTAAGGTAAAATTAATGCTCATTGTTGTAGTAAATAGGGTATAATTTTTATATTAATGTATACATCAAAACTGTTAGTATATAAAATGCCTTGTCCTCACATGTAAAAAACAGACAGGTACAGGGGCTATCTTAGAATTATGAGAATCACGGGAGATAAAGTTAAAATCAAGCGGTTCGTAACAGTGCTTAATTGTTCTTTTTGATGTCATATATTTAGCCCAGGGAGAATTGCAACGTAGAAATTGTCAGTTTCATTTTGGACTTTTTTAGTGCAGAAGACCAAGAACAAATGTGTAACTGTGTTCAGAGAGATAGGCCTCAAATGATTGCCTATCTTTCATTGGCTGACCATGTAGGTTGTATTCTAAGGCGAAATTTGGTTGTTATGTGATCTTCTTTATGGAGTTTTGTTTGAGCTGTTCTAAATGACTACAGATGAACCTGTCTGGCGATCCCATTGCATGAAGCATAAGCATGCTCACTTAACATTGTTATCGCTTGAAAAAGTAAAATGTATGGATCAAAACCTTGTGGGCATTTGGCTTTAATACGTTATTGTGATATCGATAAAAAGATACAAAAGTGTACAATAGTTGCGATTTGCTTCACTTATTCAGTTTTTTATTATAAGTTTTCGATCGCTAACATTGCATTATAAAAGTTATCTTAAAAGTTATCTTCGTGATATTCGCGATGGTTGTTTTGGATCTTTCAGGGCAGCCCACATGGAATAAGCGATTAGCGTCATTAGAAATACATGGAGAAATTACTTTTGAAGATTCAATTTTTTTAAATATTGTTCTACATAAAGAATCGCAGAGGAAATAAGCCCTTTTTCAAGGAAATATGATAATCCACACCGTGAATAAGTGGTTTACAGTAAAACTAATTAAACTTCTCTTATCTTATAATCTGGAAATGTGGCAATGTATGCGTTATTTTGTTTCTTCTGTTGCAGCTTAAGACGCGCCTTATGTAAAGTAACGTAATTGATTAGTGAAATTCTAAGAAATTCAAATCACTATGCTTCAGTTGTAATATACAACTTATCAGATACTGCCCTTTGGAACTTTTTATCATAAGTCATTGCATTTAAAATGTCTTGATTATGTAAGATTGTAACTGCAGGAGATCTACAGACTTTTTTCTATTTATTTTTTTAAAATTCAAAAATGAAAAAGACCTCAGAATCATATTGTAATATACAACTTATCAGATACTGCCCTTTGGAACTTTTTTATCATAAGTCATTGCAGTTAAAATGTCTTGGTTATGTAATATTGTACACTGCAGGAGATCTACAGACTTTTTTTTCTATTTTTTTTTTTAAATTTAAAAATGAGAAAGACCTCAGAATCATAGTATTTTTTCTGCCATTTCCTATGATGGCGGTGCTCGGGGTATTAATCACCTTCACGGTCTTTGCCTGGTTTATTGCCGTTCGTTACAGAACATGTGGTTATAGGCTACAACCGTAGTAATTTGTATCATTTATCAACGTGAATATGTAACGAGAATGTACCTGCATCATATTTGTTAAATGTTTAGTAATACTTTTCACAGATCTACGTCAACGGCTAGTCAAGTACTACCAGAAGCAGCTCAACAGCGCGCCCATATCGCCTTTGCTGTCGAACAAGGATGAGAGACTGGACAAGTTTTACGTCCCGCGAAAATTGAGAAGAAAGACCATAGAAGACTTGAAGACGATCAACAACAAAACGGTTCTCTTATTTCCACTTACAAACAGATTTTCTGTCAAGATGAGGGATTGGCCAACACTGTTTTCGTAGTTGGTGAGGCCGGGATGGGAAAGTCCTCATTTTCCGCTATGTGCACCTTAAAGTGGGCTTCACAGTTCTCTGCATCGATAAAAAACTCTGGAAAAAAAGGTTTAGATCAAAATAGAGAAGAGAAGACTTCCTTTGAACGACCGCTATTTAACAAAAAGGGTTTAGATCCGAGAAGAGTGACGAACTTGCTTTCATGGGTTCGACCTAACTATCACATAATAGCAAAATATAACGTTCATAGAGAATTTCAAGAATTATACCATTCATTGTCTTATGATGATCAATCGTATGTAAGCTCTCATACGGAGGAGTTTTGTGAATTATTGTCACAGCCCAGGTATGACCTTTTTCAAGATGTGGACACTCTTAAAGACATCGAGTTTATATTTCACATTAAACTGAGAGACTGCTGTGAAACCTGTGAGCTGTCAGACATGATTCGAGATCAGCTGATCAACATTATTTATCGTCCAGATGAGAGAGCCGCTGGCTATTCCACTATGATTAGTGTGTTGTTAAACCGAAAGTGCGTCGTCATAGCAGATGAACTGGATGAATGGTCGCATCCTACTGAAACAAAGTGTTCGTTTGATGACAAAGTTGTCCCGCATTTATCGCAAACATTTGATGCAACTGTGTTGATAACATCTAGACCCTGGTGGATGTCCCAAAACCATGTTAAAGACACCAAAATAGGCAAATACCTAGAAATAAAGGGAGTAGCTAGCACACAGCTATTGGTTCAGAAAACGCTGGTTTGCCTTAATAAAAGAGTAGCAGAAGAGAGAAGATTTCTTGATTTTATCCGATTTGTTGCCAGAAGAAGACTGGCGCGTCTACTCTCAGTGCCTATCATTGTACTGTTGCTAGTTTGTCTGTGGTTCGAGGGGGTACACGAATCATTTTCTGTGTGTGACATATACGCATACATGATTGATATGATGTTTGGGAGAAAATTGCTTCCTGTGCTTAGTGTTTCGCCCGAACCCACTCCGTCGCTACAATTTTTTAAGCAAACTGAACATGTACGAAACTACTACAATATCGTATTGAAGCTAGCACAGCTTGCATTCGAGAAATTGTTTTCGAGGGATCGAAAGTCATCCCTAGTGTTTCAAAATGTTGACATATACGCATACATGATGGACATGATGTTTGGGAGAAAATCGCTTCCTGTGCTTAGTGTTTCGCCCGAATGCACACCGTTGCTAAAATGTTTTAAGCAAACTAAACATGTACAAAACTACTACAATATTGTATTGAAGCTGGCACAGCTTGCGTTCGAGAAATTGTTTTCGAGGGACCGAAAGTCATCACTGGTGTTTCAAAATGTTGACTGTTTGACACAAGAGGAGCTCCTGTTTGTTCTGAAATCGGGTATCATGCGGGAAACAAAGCAGCAATCTTTAATAAGAACATCATCGAGTTTCTCATTTATCCACAAAACAATACAGGAATTCTTTGCCTCAATTCACATTGCTCACCATACCGAGGAGTTTCGAAGAGTTATAAAGCAAAATTATCTGAAAGCAGTTAAGGAGGAGTTTTCTTCATTTTACCAATTAAAGGACAGGGTTGTGCCTGCTGTATCGCAGGTCTTTTTGTTCATGTGCGGTATAAACAGTAAAGTTGCACAAGATATGTCTGCCCTGATGTCAATTGTTGTGGCGAAACAGTATGAAGTTATGTTTGACGACAATTTGGTTAACAACTTACAACAAACAGTTTGTACTGGTTATAGAGAGGCAAAATCCAACAACGTACAAACTATTCAACTGCACCTAATGAGCATTCATATTGATAATGATACTAGCGATTTGTCAACCTTAAAGACCTTGATATCGATGAACAAGTCTCAATTACGTCATATATATATCCACAGACAAGAGGAACAGATCAGCGAGGAGGAGCTCCAGGATATTTTCATCAGCTCAAAGGACACTCTCACCCATGTGAATATATATGACCGTGCTGGACAGTATGACCTTTCTGCGTGCTGCCGTCTACAACATTTGACAATAATGGGTTTTCAGACATCAAATATCACGATTAATACGAATAGTTTAATTCAGTTGAAATTATTGACGTTAAATGATGTTTCGGAAAAGGTTGAAAATAGTATTTTACAGTCATTAGAACAAAACTGTGAGCAATTACGTTTTCTCAACATTATGCGTATTAAGAACATTAGCCTATTTTGTAAGACACTTCCCAAGCTGAATCATTTAAGACATATAAGGATCTGTGAAACAATCATCGGTGATCACTCACTACTCCTCCCAACAATTGATGTCAACTATATTCACCTGGACCGGTTGACAATGTCAGCGCGGTGCTTGAGGGAGCTGGTGAAGGGTGTGGAGAAATTATCTCACCATATGCATTGCTCTATTGACAATTGCACTGTGGAACCGATAAAAGAATTTGAAGGCATCAAACGGTATACACAATCGAAAAACATTAAAAAAAATTCAAGATGATGATGATGATGATGATGATGATTCTTTTTGAAACTTCTAAAGAAAGAGGATACTTGTTTGTTCAAGTGGGATAACAGTTTAATGTCATTGAGTGCCGCATCCGCTAGTGAAAATATGATATTTTCATAGTATACTTAGAATTTTGTGTTAGTTTATATTAAATGGCGAAATTGCACTGAAGTCTCGATGACTCCAATTTATTCCGGAAATGACGTCATTCACAAGTTGTGTGTGCCATTACGTTGGCATCCAGAAGCCAGCAAAACGATCAAAGGAAGCCTTTGTATAATACTGTGTGACGATGTTTCAATGTATAATTTCATAAAGTTTACATAATAAGCAAAATATTTTATGTTTCACAAAATTTAAATTCAAAGAACTTTTAAATATGTTTTTTTTCCTATATTTTACAGGCGCACAATCTGGCTTAATGCAATTTATTGTTATCTTTTATGATTTAGAGTGTTTAACTCATTTGATTTTAATGATCAAAACAATACAAAAGCCTTTATGATTTAGATATAAATATATTAGCGATATTTATAATATATTTCTTATTAAAAAAGGTTTTTATTTATTTACTTTTTTGGGGAGATGGGGGGCAGTTTTTAAAGGTTAAGAGAAGTCATTTTTGATACACAAACATTTCGATAATTTACGTTACTGAAAGATACTGGGACTGGGACTTAAAACATTTAGGATGTGTGTGACTTTATTTACATTAATGAATATTACTATTATTTTTATGCTAAAGCATTGAAAACATCTTCAAGTTCTAAAATGATTTCTTAGAAATATCTTATATACAAATTTATGAATTTCATTTTGAAGATATGATATCTCATTTTTGATAATAAATACCAATGAACAATTGATTTGAATGTCTTTTCTCATATACGCTCCTGGGCTGGTGATCAAAAACATTTTAGCTGCTCATATGATATAATGACTTAATAATATGTAAAATTCTTTATTTTCATTATGTTTTTGTAAAACATACAATTTAATGTTTAAAGAACATGCTTTCCGAATTTGTCCATGGACTTTTTTAATAAATCGACATTAGTTAAGAGATGACTTATGATGTTTAATGAAAACCAGCTCATTATTTAGTACCATACCTCACATACACTTGAAGAGTAAAGAATTTCTCCCTTATTCATCCAATACGTGCGTCACATTTATCTCATGACTTAAAATACTAAACCTTAAGTGTATACTTGGTAGTATTACAGCACCTGGGATTTCGTGGCATAAAGTTATCTGATCATCTTAACGTCCATCCATCCGTCCCCACGGTTTCCGATCAATATCTGAAGAACGCTTAAACCAATGATCCTTAAACTTTGAAGGCAGGTTCGTCATAACCAGCAGATGACGCCTTTTAATTTTAAGGGCAGTGGGTCAAAGGTTAAGGTCGTGGTGACCTTCAGTTTAAAATCGGTTTATATCTGAAAATTGCTTTGGCTCAGGGACCTCAAACTTGGAAGCCTGATTGGTAATGACTAGGAAATAAACCATACTTATTAAAAAGTCAGTGTATGGTTAGTGTATATTTAAGAATATTTTACAAAGATTGTGAAGAAAGTAAGGAAAACTTATTCAACGTCAATAGTGGCCATCGCGTGTTAAAATCTAGGACACTAAGTCAAATCAAGAAATAAATCCGTATCGCAAAAACAGTCCGGCTTCCATTTGGCATTAAACTCTTGTTTGAGATATAAGTTAAGCTAGTCGTAATCTTTCAACGATTATTGCAGAACAAACTAGAAGTTACATTCCAGTTCTAGCGTCAAAATAACCCGAGGACGAGAGTTTGCGCTTGTGCAATACTCAGTTCCGAAAACCAAATCACAATAATAATAATAATAATAATAATAATAATAATAATAATAATAATAATAATAATAATAATGATGATATGTTGGTTAATACTATCAATTTAGATCGGGTTTGACCGAAAGCTGATAGCTTATTATCTCGAGTCCGGTTTCTGGGAAAACACAGTACTGTGTCCATTGTGAAAGGACCTGAGAACGTAACCCTGTTGAGAAGCGGGCACCTGTACCACTTGACCACTCTCACCCTTCTCACAATGTATCACATTAGGGATCGAACCTTAGACCTCTAGAGTGAGAAGCCGAAACCTATACCACTTTCACAATATGTATCACATTGGGGATCGAACCCACAACCTCTATGGTGTGAGGCGGACACCTATTCCATTAGACCACTCTCACCCTTCTCACAATATATCACATTGGTGATCGAACCCTCAACCTCTAGGGCTTAAAGCAGATACCTATATCACTTGACCACTCTCACAATATGTCACATTTGGGATCAAACCCTTAACCTCTAGGGTGAGAAGCGGACACCTATACAACTTGACCACTCTCACATTATGTCATATTGGCGATTGAACCCACAGCCTCTAGGGTGAGAAGCGGACATATATACCACTTGACCACTCTCACAATATGTCATATTGGGGATCAAACCCACAACCTCTAGGGTGAAAGGTGGACACCTATACCACTAAACCACTCGTACCCTTCTCACAATATATCATATTAGTGATCGAACCCAAACCCTCTAGGGTGAGAAGCGGATACCTATACCACTAAACCACTCTCACAATTTTCACAATATTTCACATCTGGGATCGAACCCACAACCTCTAGGGCGACATGCGGACACCTACACCACCCTACAACTATTACCCTATTCACAATATATCACATTGGAGATCGAACCCATATTCTCTAGGGTGAAAGGCAAACACCTATATCACTTGACCACTCTCACCCTTTTCACAATATATCACATTGGAGGTCAAACCCACAACCTCTAGGGTGAGAGGCAGACATCTATACCACTTGACCACTCTCACCCTTTTCACAATATATCACATTGGAGGTCAAACCCACAACCTCTAGGGTGAGAGGCAAACACCTATACCACTTGACCACTCTCACCCTTCTCACAATATATCACATTGGAGGTCAAACCCACAACCTCTAGGGTGAGAAGCGGACACCTATACCACTTGACCACTCTCACACTTCTCACAATATATCACATTGGGGATCGAACCCGCAGCCTCTAAGGTGAGAGGCGGACAACTATACCACTAGACCACTCTCGCCCTTCTCACAAAATATCACATTGGTGATCGAACCCACAACCTCTAGGGTGAAAAGCAGACACCTATACCACTAGACCACTCTCACCCTTCTCACAATAGATCATATTGGTGATCGAATCCACAACCTCCAGGATGAGAAGCGGATTCCTTTACCACTTTACCTCTATCGTCATACTCACAATATATCACGTGTGTGCATGAGAAGGTGGAAAGATAAACACTTAAAGCCAATCAACATGATCAGCCATTTTTACGTTGCGTGCGCCGCGTAAAGTGGAGTGTTGCTTTAAAGCTAGACATATTGTAACATGTATGCGAAGGTATTTAATTTTCAATTTCAATTGCAGGTACAATGGTTAACTTACCCCTGCATGGTTTAGATTTCTCCAACTTGATTTTTTATTCGTAACTCCGATTATCCATGATGTTTTGGGACAACCCTGTTACCTCCTAATTATTAGACGCGTCTATAGGGATACATGTTTGCAATTGTCAATGGGGAAGTGTATACGGATACATTTTAGTTATGAAAAAAAGAAGATTTGTTAATGATATCAACTCTTATTCAACTGTACTTTAAATTTGTCGCCAATGACCGTTTTGATGCGTGTAAAACTTCCAAAACGTCATATAACACGAATAAGCCTAATGTTTAAAACAGGAAATTAAAAAAAAAGTTATTCTCTCTGATTTTGTATTGACTGGTCGCCGGTCATACGTGTTCGTTATTTTAGAAATTTACTTTCTGTGAAAACGATTTATATACACGCTGTTGTAGTAAATAAGCATTTGAGAATTTACGGGCATATTGTGAATAATAGTTTAAACTATGCATTTGATAACAAATATAAGTGCCTTAACACGACATTAATTGACTATTTTAAATTTAAGTGATATAAAATGGAAGTACATAGCTTACTTCACACGATTTTACTAACAAATATAAGTCGCAATAACGAAATTAACACAATTTAAATTTAACTGATATAAAATGAAAGTTCAAAGCGCAATTTACACGATTTTTCACGTGGGTCAAAAACTAGGTGACTAGGTCCAATCTGGAACACACTAGAGGCATTATGTTTGGTCTAATATTCATGAAACTTAATCAGAATGTTTCATGAACATCGATAGATATATATTAATATTCAATAGAACCCATTCAGCCGCTTACATCAACATTCGTCTTGAGATATCTTGAACGCTCTACTATTTTGAATAAATGCTGGATTAATTTAGAAAAATGTCCTATTAAAGTAGACTTCAAATTACTTTTAAAAGATACATTGTAAACATATGTCTTGTTTTCTTGTTTAAAACCCCATGCATACACTACCAAGACATGTACAACGTCAAAAGACAACATCATTAATATTGGAATAATCGCCTTAGCAAGGGCAGTAAAGATTAAGTACGAAATTATCGTGGAATCGTCACTCGAGGTTTTATTGGCAACAAAACACGTGTACGTGACTCAAATGACGGATTCGGTAAGAGATTTGAAACATTAAGTTGTAAATGAGTAAAAGAGTATATGACAATAAATTTATAGATTTGAAACGATATTCCAAGGAGAACTCAAAGTGGGCAGCTATGTGTTCACAGAAAGGTGAGAAATGACAGTTTCATTGCTTTTAAGCGAACAGAAAACAGTTTTTATTCACTTCTGAAGTTGATTTTTTTTTCGGTTGACAATGCTATCTCAGTGAAACGCCGCTAAGGCGGGGGAATTCTTCATTGATGCGCAAGCAACCTTGAAACATCAGAATAAGATAATTAGGATAGCAGATACCGGCCGGTTGGCACACCATATACAAATATGAACAGAACGAGGTGGCGATCGACGCTTATAATGACAAGCGCATCCGCCACGCAGAGGAACGCGCCAAGGTTCGCCTTGAAAAGTCAAAAGTCACTCCCCAACTTCTTTCAGGCAGGCTGCTAGCAATTACAATGCTGAGGTATGTAATGTCAATTTTAATATAGTTTAAGATGTCCTCTCTTTTCATGGTTTCTTGAGTCATTGACATAATTATTGATAACATGTGAACACAAGGATTATCGGGGTTGAATGAGTTCTCTGATTTTATGATTTTCAGTAAATATCTAAACATTTTCAAGTTTATTTCAGTTTAATATTAATGATAGCAATAGTCATAGTATTGGGGAATATGTGGTAAAAATGTGTTTAAATAGCCTTTCCGCAGACGTTTTCGCAAGTTAGAACGTTTTGTGGCCGGACAACATCTCGAACGAGACGTCGTCTGCTATGAATGTGGGGACACTGGGCACTTTGCAAACGTCTGTGTAGCATCCTTTATGCAGAAGGGAATCAGACTCATAGTCCGAAGCGAACGGAGACAAGAAAATCATCATGCAGAGGCGACATTAAAATGAACAAGCCGTAAATCTAGTGGACTAGCCGAAAATCCACACAAAGCAGTGAGCCCAAATTGCCATGTATGATTTCTTCATCATCAGTATGTTGGAAGATTCATATATTTACTTGATACCTATTTTTTTTTAAAGTTTTGTCAGACTACGTGCACTTTAGTTGCCTTATTGGCCGGCTAGTACCTTTTTCCGCTTTAGTTACAGTCTTGAGCTATTTATGGTTAAACAAGAGAAAGATATTTATCTTCAAGGTTAAAACACTCAGTTTATACGGTACAACGAAGTTAACAAGCAAGGTTTTGGTTGCACGGATTGATTGCACAAAACATTGATTTCAGTTGACAGGTAAAAGCTATTTTGAGACAATCCCTTAGATTCGGATTGAACCGGATTATAGAAATGAGCGTGGGAAAATGGTTGAATCCATTAATGTTACAGGGGCGCCAGGATTTGGCAAGAGATATACCCATCGTTAATAATTGACAATTAAACACATATATGTTATCTCTTTTCTACATTTGCTGATTAATTGTTGGATTCGTTGTTAGGACGTTGATTTGTACGCAATTGTTGTAATTGTACAGTGAAAGTTTAACCGAGTAACCTAGACAAAATGTAGTTGTCTATTTTGATAGAATGCTAAATGTGATTTATTTACGATAGTACAGACCTATTCGAAACTAAATCTTGGAATGACAGTGTGTAGTCATAATTGTTCTAGAGGGGTACGGGGGCATGCCCCTCCTCGGAAAATTTTGAAATCCAAGGTGCTTTCTGGGCGTCCTGTGGTGCTTTTTTGTACTGGAAAATGGACAGTTTTAGAATCATGTAGTCACGTAAGGATACTGCAACTTTGACTGATTTTTAAATGATTTTTTTGTGAGAACCATCAAGGGCGTAGCTAGCCCTCTTTATGATTATTGTTGGGGGTTCGGGGGCACCCCATCCCCCATATTTTTTTAAAAACTATAATGCATTCCGGTGCTTTATTTAGTACCGTGTACTGGAAAATGGACAGTTTTATGATGATATATTAACAAATGTACCCTTAACTCGGCAGATGGCTGATGTTTTCCGCGACAGAATCATGTGGATTCAGCTGCGTACTCGCGTAAAGGCAGCTACGCGCCTGTAAGATAGCTATATAATTATTTATTTCCTCCCTTAAAGAAGAAATTGAACATAGAAATGAAATTTCAATGTCTATAAGTAAATATATCAGTTATTATTGATAGTACCAAAAGTATGTGACACCAATGACGTGAATATTACAGTCGAACCACGTAGGCTCGAACTGACAGGGACAAGCGAAAAATACCTCGGGCCTCGCAACATTTAAGTGTAGTGGGATCGCTTACATAAAGTATAAAAAAATCTTTAGTTTAATAACAAGTTCGAGCCAATGGGGATTTCGAGCCAAGCGAATTCGACCCAACGGGGTTCCACTGTTTCTTTAATATTCCTTGACCGCTTTCTATAGGAACTGTATAACGAGCTAATACTTGTGGGTGAAACACTATTTAATTTATACATAATACATAGCATAATGATCTGCTAAGGAATAGATCATACCTTAGGATGTTTATTATGATATAATACCCCGCCCGTATTTTAAACGCTTTCCATGATGTTGCTATTATTGATACCATCAACAGCATGTGACGCCAATGACGTGAATACTACAGTCGAACCCCGTTAGCTCGAACTCACAGGGACAGGCGAAAATACCTCGAGTCTCGCAACATTTGAGCGAAGCGGGAACGCTTACATTCAGTATAAGAATAATCAAGTTTGAGACAACGAGGAATTCGAGCCAAGCGAAATCGACCCAACGGGTGTTTCTTTAATATTTCTAGACCGTTTTCAATAGCAACTCTATGACGATGGTGGTGAAACACTATTTAATTCGTACATGATATATGGCATGAAATAGTAAGAATGTCAAACAAGCAAATTCGTTGCATTATATTTCCCTGCCAGATAAGGCAATAAAGATGGAATGGAAATCAGGTGTTTATAAAATATTCACATTCAGTACAGCTGCAGAGTGACGTACTCTTATGAACATTGGATAAGTGGTATTTGTTTGTTTGTAACTTTAAAAAAACCTTTACCAAACAATATTGAATAAATTGTGGCACTTAGATTTGACCTAGTATCCTATTTCTGAAACACACGTTACCCGGTTTCAAAATTATGAAATAGTTTATTAAGACAAACAATCTGATTAAAATTCACGAAGAATAACCAGAAATATTAATAGAAAAAAGAGTTGATTTGTTCCCACGATTTCGCTAAGAGTTGACCTTATGGCCAAGTTTTGACCCCATGTATCCCAATACGAAGATTACATCAATAGGTACATTTTAACCATGTCCCAGTTTCAAACTAGTCATTGATATCATGAAAGAACCTTCTGATTCAGTTTAATAAATATTTGACGAGAAATATTGCCTCTGGTTTTATTCCAAGATTTGGCCTACCATTTTGACCACTTAAAAATGCATTGAGATTTCATCAAGTGAAACATCATGTTCAAGTTTGAACATTATCTGAACAATTATTACCTTGGTATGGTTCAAGATAATAACATTTCAGATTTAACTTAAAGATGTTAATTTTTTAAGTCGTTTGCGAAAATTTATCTTTAAACATGTTCTTGATAACTCGCATAAACCCTGTTTTCGCATAAATTCCCTTTCTCTTGCTGACGTACATGTTTTGAAACAATTTTCACAAAAATGAATGACGTAGTACACTAAAAGAAGTCCACTCTTACACATACCTGTACACGCAGTGTTACGCAACGGAAGTTCAAGCGGTACTTACTTATCAAAAGTCAAGTCGGGGCGCTCCAGGTGCCGACAACTCTGCACGTAATCGACGTCACGCTGGGTGCGCAGCCCGCCGTGCCCGCGAGGGTCGCTTTAGCGCCTACACGTAATGACGTCACTGAGTACACACGGTCTGTTTGATCAGCGGGCATTGCACACTCTAGAAAATATGATTTTCTTATGTGATTTGTGGTATTTATGCTGGATGCTTAATAAGTTAATAACGTATAACTATTAAATGATGTTTTCATTTATTTTTATTATCTTTTATTTTATTTATTTTATTTGGTGTGTGTTGTGGAGAGGGAGAGGATGTCTGGTATGTATAACAATCAAAAATGTCGTGCTATAAGATACTCGCTCATTTCATTATCCGCATTTTCCTCCTTGATGAAAATGTGAATAAACGAGTGTTTGAAGGTTATCGTCCAACTTATACAAAGGATTACATGACACGTAGCCGGCTTATAGTTAATCGTCACATACTATAAACGTGATGAAACTTGCACAAAAAACGTGGATCTGATTGGTTGGGTTGCAGTGAAGAAATATAATGTAAGATGTGATACGACACTGACATATTTCTTCAAGCATACCTGTACATTATGCAATTCGTGTTGAAAAAGCTCAAAACATTAGCAAGGACGCAAACAAAAATGCCGACGACGACACCAACGATGACGCTAACGATGACGTCCATGTCGATGCCAACCGGCCAAAGACAAATCTAACGACGACACCAATAACCACACCAACGATGACCACAACGTCGACGTCAACGGTAACGCAAACGATGCCACCACAGATGACGCCAACATTGACTTTAACGATGACGCTAACGACGACTCTAGCGATGACCCCAACGAAGACTCTAGCGATGACCCCAACGACGATGCCAACGATGACGCCAACGACGACGCTTAATATAACGCCAATGACGATGCTAACGATGACGCCAACAAAAATGCCAACGATGACATCAAATGACGCCAACGACGATGCCAGCCACGACGCCGATGATGACGACATGCCAACGACGACGCCAAATATTACGCCAACGAAAATGCCAACGATGACATCAAATGACCCTAAAGACGATGCCAACGACGCCGACGATGACGCCATCGACGACGCTAACGATGACGACAACGACGATGTCAAGACGACGCTAACGACGAAGCCAAGGACGATGACGCCAACGATGTCACCACATATGACGCCAACGACAACGCCAACGATGACGCCACAGATGACGCCAACAACGACTCAAGCGAAGACGCCAATGGCGATGCCAACGATGATGCAAACGATGATGCCAACGACGACGCGAACGATGACGCCACAGATGACGCCAACGATAACGCCACGACGAGGCTAACGACGATTCTATGACAATTACAATACCTTAATAATCTTTACACTAAATAAGCAAAACGAACGAGCTTAAAACACTGTCGACTTTTTCACTTATCTCACCGATAGTCGTGCACAGAGGCGTATTGCTCCATGTGCCAGTCCATAGACATGTGATAGACGTCACTTACGGTGTGACACACTCGCGACAGACGACATTTGTGGTGGAGCCGGAGACAAGGGACGTGTAAGAGAGCTGCCCGTCCGCGATGACCGGGTTTGAACAATATACAAGATAAAAGATAACACTAAACATTTAACGAACTGAACATATCGCCTGCATATGAGTTATACATTGTTCTTTCGGGTAACGCCGAGACGTCCGCTTTAAAAACAAGAAATAGTAGAAAGAGAACCAATGGATTGGGCCAAAAGTTATAACCAAATACGGCTCTTATTCGGGGTCGCGATAACGCCAATGTCGTGTGTATAAATATAAACACGCGTTCTCGTCCACAAAATACAATTAAAACAATAAGAAGAAATATTTAATTAATAATTTCCATGCTGGGTTGCAATAGGTCTCGTGTCGGCCACCAGAGATTTTCGAGTTTGCACTAGTCCATGCAATGACTTCCAATAGTTGGTTGGTTTGGTTTTAGAGATTTGAATGACAAAGTTAAACGAACCTTTGTGGGAATAAAAATAAGAGATTGTCTTATAAACGTAGACGCATGCAGGTGCGTCACTCCAGGAGCCGTTTTCTGAGCACGTGATTTTTGAGACGTTAGCGGCGTACCCCTTGTCGCACGTCAGACGGGCTACGGCGCCGTACGTCGTTCCAATGTACGTAAACGTTCCGTTGACGGGGATGTTCGGTGCCTGGCAGTCTGTTAAGACATAACAGTATGCTTTAATGTGACAAAGTGCTTAGTTAAGAAATGTATTCCCGAAGAAATATCATTTTCGTTGAAGATGTAAGTTTGAATAACGTAGATAAGATATTGCTTGCCTTTCTGGTGTTGTTTGTGGTAGTTATGATAGGGTTGTTGTTATTGTTGTTGCTGCTTCGTCCGTTGTTGTAGCTCATGTTCTTGTCACTGTTGTTGTTGTTGTTGTTTTCGTTATTTGTTGTAGTTGATGTTGTTTTTGTTGTTATTCATGTTTTGTCACTGTTATTGTTGTTGTTTGTTGTTGTTGTTGTTGTTGTTGTTGTTGTGCTAAATTTGATTGTTTAGACTTGGTGTCAAACAGTAAATTGTATTGTAATGAAATGACTGCAGACAAGTTTAATTCTATGAGGATGTATCGTAGCCTTAACAACGAGTTCACAAGTAGGCGATCCGCTTAATGCCGCACTCGTCGTGCACGTGATCGTTGACGTTGTAGGCGTGTAGCCGACGTCAAACGTTAACGTCGCTGTCGCTCCGAACGTTAACGCAGTGTATAAATACTGTCCGTGATCTGGAGCCATCAGGACGGGGCAGTCTAAACAAGAATGATCGTTTTGAGTGGGAGGAAATATATAGGATAAGTTAGAATATTTTTTTAATAAACACGAAGTAAATTATCACATGAGACAACTGACTAAATGGACTAATTGAAATCAACATACTGTTCATATCAACGTTGAGCAATTAAAACTAGGGGTTCAAACGAATATTCGAATATTCTATCAACCGTTTGGTATTCGAATGTTAAAATGGGTATTGGAATATCCGAACACACGTAAAAACGATGACGTCATGACGGCGGAAAACCCTACGTCACATTCGAACGTTACCGTAGAGTTTGATAAATTTACTCTAAAGTTGAAGCTGTTGTCCGGATCTGGGCACTCGGGAGTAACAGGAGCCGGTGCTTTTTATTGGAAAGGTCAGTTGAGCAAACTAGGCCGTGAAGTGCGTACTTTTTTATGATTATAAAGCTCTATTCAAACAGTTTAGTATAAAAGGTTTGAGATGTAAAAATTGAAGCCGTTGATCAAACTATGCCATGAGCTGCATACATTTGTTATTGTTACGAAGATCTCTGAAAGGTGTTTAGTATAAAGCAGTAAGAGAGGTTTAAGGTCACACCAAATTAATGTTTCGTTCCTCGGATTTTTCCAGAAAAGCATTGGAGCGAGCGAGCGAAAAAAGAACGCTGCTTTTAGGAGAAAGTTTGAAAAGATTAAAATAAATGTACATGAAACACTTTAACATCATTTGCAACTGTATTTAGACATTCATTTGGATTGGTTTTGGATGTTACGTTAGTATTACCATTGTTTTTGTCTATCCGTAATATTATCGCTATTTGTGAAAAGAAATTTGTTTGAAACTGTTGTTTTGTCAGAATTTGGTCAAACATGACTTTGATACATCAATTTTGACCAAACAATAAACCATGTTCCTGCTAAGTGAAGCTGTCTTTTTCAGCATCGACGTCATACGGTAAAATTCTGGTCACTTGTATTTTGATTTGAATCAAATAATACTTAATTGAGTCATTGTTCATCATTCCGATTTCCATCCAAAACGAATCCCTAACAACCCAATATTATAGCTACCAGTGTCCGATACACATGTTTAAATGCATAATTATTGATTCAATTAATGATCCTTTAGTGCATTAGACGATGAACAATGACTTCCAGCATGGTCAAAACACATTTATTGTAAACAATAAGATTACATTTCCAAAGTTAAAGCCATTGTGTTTATACTGGAAGCCGCCATTTTGATCGCCATGCTTCTTCAGGTAATCTTAAAATTCCTATTGTGTTATTGTCGTTCTTTTGTTCCATGGCTTAACTTTCCCCAATTGCAAAGTTTTTCATCAAAATAGTATTTTGTTTCCTTCAAGCTATTAAAGCAATTTTAATAATATGAAATAAGGTTCTTTTCCCTATTCAAACAAAACAAAAAGTTGGAAAATGGCAATCAATTATATTTTAATTTTAAAATCAAAATTCAAAAATAAAGTGAAAAAACTAATTTTCACTTGACTTAAGTCATAAACATAATAAGTTATTGATTTAAACAATATAATTTCAATGTCTATATTTTTCTTCTTATTCTATATTTTATGCGTTTCTCAACATCCTTCTTTCACGGCCTCTAAACGCCAGCTCCCCCACTTTACGGTGGTGCAAAGAAAAAGAGCTGTCGACACTTCCGTGGTGGAGCTGTACGTGCCCCATGTTTACATGAACACACGTGAGTATGATTTATATTTTATTTGATAATTTCATTTAACGGACATATTTCGAAAATCGGAAAATGTGGTAACGTGTAAGAACACTTCTACTGTAGGCTGGTTACTTTTTCGTTTCAATATTGTGCAAACTCTGGTGCCAGGAGCTTTTTCCCGAATCGGACTTGTGCACATTTTGAGATCTGATTGCATAGCAAGTACATTTCGGTGCTTACACACCCTGTAAGAACATCATCACGCATGCAAACATAACTGTTATGTATAGTGCCGGAACACAACAAAACTAATAAGAACTTCTTTAAAAGGAAAAATGTACATATTTATAAAAGTGGTGGCGCTGTTGCCCTACTGGTTGCGCTGTCGAGTAGTGGTGGCGCTATCGAGTATTTTTTGCGCTTGAAGTAATATAAAAAGTTAAAGCTTTTGGAATGAATACAAAAGTTGCTTCGATTATCATTCATTGAACTTGCTGGTTCTGCATACTACTTGCGGAAACAAAACGCGAACTACCTTCACCTTACTGAAAACTATTTCGAAAACAAACGGCTAGGTGCTGTAAATTTTTACCATAGAACTTTAAGTGTCTTTGTGTATGCTGTATGCAAATGTGAAAACCCTTCTTTGCCTTTGTTGTATGCGTTACTCCATTTCTTTGTTGTATGCATTTCATAATGCGCCCATTTTGATTGATTTTTTTGGAACCAATGCTAAACCGATCGATATACAGTATAAAACACCACGCATCGGTTACTTCCCATTTAAAAACACTTAAAAAATATAATTGATTGTTTCTTCATCCTTTGTTTTTTTATTTAAACCAAAATCTGGCTGGCGATTAAAACTCCGTAGCGGTGCTGAGGTGTGACCCAGGATATACGCCACCAATTTCTGCCGTCATGTGCGGGGAATCAGAAACATGGAGCGAAAGTCCCACTTGTGGACCTGTGGGTCGTAGCCGATTAGGACATGCATTATCATTGATGGTTTAAAATTCACTTAACCTAGTCAACAGCTTAACATATGCTAGAAGTACATATGCATGGACGTAGTTTGGCTACAAATGGTGTGAAGGGCGATTTATCTGTGGTTTCGCTGCAATGGCGACTGGAATGATCTTTTTAGCTAGATTTTTTGTGGTGGTTATTTCAATATAGTAGTTAAACTTAATAATTGTATTCTTGGAAATCTTTAATTTATATTATTAATTATTATTATTTTAAAGTTAACGAACTACTTCTACTGACGTACCAGCATACACCCGAGGTTGTTTTCGATGGAAAATAGCCGAGGTGTTCCAAATGATAAAACAAACGTTACGTTTAAAATATTACTTATTGTTTGGAGCACAAGTGGATATCCGATCATATCTAAGGTGTTCTGGGTCGTGAAAAAATAGAAACGAAAATTAGTATAGAATATATATATATATATATATATATATATATATATATATACGAGATGTTATGCATTTAGAGTTTATATTTTTTATACAAACAGACTGTTTAACACCTCGGAACCCGAATTTCGGAACGTTTACATTAACGTCAACGCAGTTAGGAGTTGTTGCAACGCTAACGTGTGAGCCGGATTACGTACGCAGCGTCCCTCAGATAACGTGCACTTCTAAGCTGCATGGAGCGAATCGGCCTTGTGCTCTCCTATCGGTATTTGGTTAAATTTTGAGCAACAATTATTTCAAAATTATTCGGCCTCAATAATCAATCAATTTGCTGAAAGAAATCGGATGTTTTAATCGAACTAATACTTTAGTACATATCCCATGTAGATAATTCTTTTTCTATTTTTGTTTGTCATCCACTCAATTAATCAGCAATTTATACAGTCGAACCTCGTGTGCTCGAACTATTTTCGCTCGAATTCTTCGTTGGCTCGAACTGGATGTTAAGGACCCATCTCTTAAAACCGCTTGACTCGAATTTTCCGAACCTCGAGGTATTTTCGGCGGTCGCTAGGAGTTCGAGCCAACGGGGTTCGACTGTTTTGTTAATATAAGTGTTTGAAAACAAAATACACAATGTATAAACTCGGTTATCTTGACCTTCCGTCACAGACTGTGGACCACTAACCGATCCTGACAATGGAGCATATACGTCGACGTTAACGACGTACGAATCCCTGGCAGCGTTAACGTGCCAAACGGGATACATACCCAGCATAGCAATCGTTATGTGCACAAACACTAGCGCTTTGAGCAAAAAGCCAACATGTGAACCGATTGGTAGTAGCCTTTCTTTTCTTCACCAATACTCATAAAATAACATGTTAGTATGCTTCACAGATGATTGAATAGCTAACATGGAATATATAACAAGTAGCTATTGAACTTTATTGCAAGGCTTTTTTTAAATAAAATAACATACTCAAAGTACGAACGCGTTAATGAAACTGTCGCAGAATCCTTCGCACGGGTCCAGTTTGTGCAAAGTCACGGACCCTTACCTAATTCTATAGATCGGTTCATCACACGGCAATTTATGTGCGCTGAAAAATCTTTCGCTCATAAACAACGTTTAAGTGTTTGCTGTGCCATCCATGCCTGTTTTTGTTTATACGTTAACGGCTGTTCAACAGCTCAGCTAACAACGGTTAGTGTGCTTGCTGTGCCATTCATGTCTGTTTTTGTTAATACGTTAACGGCTGTTCAACAGCTCAACTAACAACGGTTAGTGTGCTTACTGAGCCATTCATGTCTGTTTTTGTTAATACGTTAACGGATGTTCAACATAAACGCATTTCACACATATACCACCATATTGACAGAATGCGGACCTCCTTTGGAGCCTACATTCGGAACGTACACGTTCACGGGAACGTCACTTGGAGACACCGGAACGTTGACATGTAAGGTACAATAAATACATACAGTAAAACTGCGATCGCTCGAGGTCGCCAGGGACCGAGCCAAAACCTCGAGGGAACCGATGTTTCGAACGACCCGATTTTCAATTTTCCAGTTTGATATGAAATATCTTTCAGTGTATATTAAGTTTGAAGTCGTCAAACAGACTGTTTACTAAGACACCGATTATGTGTTGCGTTGTGGAAATCGCTAATATGTTCAAAAGTTGACGTAAACTAAATGTAAAACGCAGAAGAAAAACAATAAATGTTTCGCAAAATCAAGGATTGTTGATTGGCGCATCTTGTCGGTTTCGCGAAACTGTTCAATCGTAATGTGACGTGACAGCGTACAGAGCGTCTGAAGATCACGGTCTGCATCCGCAGTGAATTCAAAGAACCTTCTGACCACATCTAAAGCGTTAACTTCTCGTCATTAACTTCTCATAATTATCATCTCAAATGCCCATATCAACTAATATCGGTCATGCGTTAACAGTGAAAAACGGTTTTTTCACACCTTATCAAATTGCCTTTCAACTGTCATTGCAATTTTTACAACTTGCGAAAATTTTAACACCTAGCAATTGTTTGTTTATTTTGGAACACGCGTTCGGGAAAAAGTGTGAAATTATGTCCTCGAGGGAGCCATAAGGTTTTGTGCACGATTTGTGTACTTAGGACCGAGGATATTGCTCGACTGCTCGACATAATTAGGTTTCGATGCAGCGTGGGTAAATTTTATATGAAAATAGAAGGAAAAAAGTTCGGGACCAAGCTCCGACCTCGAGGGAACGCCGGTTCTCGAACGACCGCTTGATTGAGGGAACGCAGTTTCACTGTAGATTGCTTGCTTGCTTGCTTGCTTGCTTGCTTGCTTGCTGCTTGCTTGCTTGCTTGCTTGATTGATTGATTGATTGATTGATTGATTGATGATGATTGATTGATTGATTGATTGATTGATTGATTGATTGATTGATTGATTGATTGATTGATTGATTGATTGATTGACCTCCTTGCAATGCCTGAGATAAACGTTTACTATTGTTTGCTAATGAACTAAGCATTTCAAGGTTTTAAAGCATTGAATGATCTAGGCATTTGCTGTGCTCACTACTATGACATTTCAATCGTCTCCATACAACAAAGAAACACCGAGTGACGCCGTCAGTGATTTGGCGTATAATTGAATGTATGACATTGTGGAACTTACTGCTGGAGAGGCGGACTCAATTCCCCCGCAAAGTATCAATACATGTACAAGTGGCATTGGTTTCACTTCAACCGACTGAATAACTCGTAGCTCGTAGCTCACAAGAACCGCTCGGTTACAAGCGAAACTGCTTGTAGAGGCTATCTCTTTAGTGCAAAATGGCTCGTTTTCTGAATTTATTTTGCAAACAGTATACTTTTAGTGCCATTTCTATTCAATAAAACTGCGATGAATAAAACGTTTGCATAAAACGTTTTAGCACGAAGATAGTAATGCTAAAATATCCAATCCTCATTGACGCATTTGATTGTATTATTTCTATTTTTAGATTGCTCGATTCTCATTAATTCGCCCAACGGCTATTGTACGTTTACATCGACGACATACGGGTCCGTTGCGGTGTTGACGTGCGACTCTGGATACACGCAAACCGCCACATCCGTCGACTGCAGGGATTCTGGTACTTTGAGCGGGGATCCAATATGAAAACACATCGGTATGCTCGCATTTTTCTTTTATTTAAAGGATTTACGCTGATTTTCAAAAATACACTTACCATGAAGGTTAACCATAATGAGGCGGCGTCTCACGAACATTACGCGCGTCTAGTATTTGATTATATGTTGAATTATTTTACCGTTCTTTTAAAGCAAAATCCTATTTTTACAGACTGCTTGACAGCAATTAACCCATACCGCGGGTCGTTCATAAACACGTCAACGTTGTATGGTGACGTTGGGACGTTAACGTGTGAGCTAGGATACGTTGTCAGCGTCACTGAGATCACGTGTACCGATAAATCTAAGTGGAGCGAAACAGTGTACTGTACACCAGTGGCTAATGGCAGATAACCTACCTCCAGAGAATATTTTTTCTTAGGTTATCAAGCCGGTACAGTTTTGAGATTACAAAATAAGGTTTAATTGTTTGCTTCAGCGTCATATAGTAAGTGTTTGAATGTTTCCGATCGTTTATAGAGAAATGCCATTGAAATAAAAAAAAATCACTTTCAAATAGTGAAAATATCAATATGATATTTCACTGTTTCGATTTTTTAAGCCCGTTCTGCTTTCCAAAAAATACATCAGCGCGCACAGAGCTGGAACACATCATTAATGACGTCATTACCGAAATGATGGCGCATTTTTGGAATAAAACGCAATACCGAGTGTTTTAATACCAATTTTAGGCATATGATAAAAAGAAATATGGTTTGATTCAGTTTTAGATCGCAAACTTTGTGAACCCCAAAAGTGAAGATAACCTTTGGTGCTCAATCGGTAAAAAGTATAACGATCTTACACGGAAACAAACATCTATGAAAGAACACCAAACACATATATTTTACACGAGTGGCATTTTGAGCTCATGCTTAGGTTTAAGGTTTTGATTTATTAAAATCAATTGTAAAATGCTATTAAATTTGAAATCGAACATTATATAAGCCATTTGGCGTTTCAAATGAAATGACGTCAATGATTAATCTTCCTAGCCATGTGTGCGATAACATGTGGGGTTTTATATTGTACGGCTTAAAATGAGTGTAACAATGAAATTTTGTTTCGAGAAATACACTGTTTCAAATGGTACGCTAACTAGGATATAACCCATCGCTATTCTTTTCAATCGCCGCCACAGAATGCGGACTGCCTATGGATCCGTCTGATGGATCATCGCAGCGTTAACGTGCCAGCCGGGATTTATTCCCATCACCACAACTGTCAAGTGCACGGAAACGGGCGACTGGAGCGATTCGCCCACATGTTAAGCTACAGGTAAACACGATATTTTAAATAAATCAAGCAAGTATTATTCATACTACAATAAAAATGTTATATTGGCTGTATGTTTTCTGTTGTAATTGTAAATAATATTTCGTCGCCTTATTCTATTAATGCAATATTTGCATTATAATAATTTGTGAGAAAAAATGCGATTTATGTATCATTTCACTCGTAGACAAAAAATTATCTGCTAGTGGTTTCGGAATCCTAGAATCATAATTGTCTATCCACAGCTTCGCTTCATTTAAACTATAGGACAAATTTGCCCATAAAAGTGAATATTTAAAGCTGCACTCTCACAGAACCAATTATTGCGTTAATATCAGCAAATAATATAAGATTGCTGACAAAAAATCAGATCACAGATTTTCATATTTCCGTTCGAAAATTAATGTTACTAACGGTTTAAGAAAAAGGCATAAAACATCATTTTTTCACTGAATAATAAGATTCTGCGATCATTTTCTGTCAGCAGTCTTATTATAGGTTTCCAAGGATTTCGCAAAAATTGGCTCGTTTTAAGACAAAAAATAAAAATATTGTCAAAACGTCCAATACGAATAGGGTGACGGATTTTTATCTTTGTTGGTCAGTATCAGCTCCATGTATCTTGATGATCTTGTTCTGGTTTTAATGAAATGTTGTTTTCACTTGCGCCAAATTTCGGAACTTACAATTACACGAGCACGGCGCTGGGAGCTATAGGGACGTTAACGTGTCCGACTGGATAGGTTGTCGTGGGAGGCATCGAGGACACGTGTACACAGAACGACGAATGGAGCGGTGCACCTACATGTCAACCCGAAGGTAAGAACATCTGGTACCCTTTATCTTTTTTGAAAAACAAATCAAGTTTTAAACGAAAATAATGAAGGGAAACAGTGACAAGATCATAATGAAATGAACATTGAAAGTTAAAGAAGAACCCTAATCACCCGTAGCTAAAGTTTTTCTGCCTTGCGGACATGGCTATTTTCATTACATCGATGCATTTTAAATTGATCAAGGCTTGAACACTATATTGGCCACTGCCCGAATACTGCATTGGTCAAGGGTTCAAAAACTACATTGGTCAAAGCGCCAGAATACTGTTCTGGTTACTACAATTGTGCTACACTTGTGAAGAGCAAAACATGTGTTTGTCAAGGCCAAATTGGTCAATAGTCTGAATGCTACATTGGTCAAGATTCTGAATGATACATTGGTCAAGAGTCTGAATTCTACATTGGTCAAGAGTCTGAATGCTACATTGGTCAAGAGTCTGAATGCTACATTGGTCAAGAGTCTGAAAGCTACATTGGTCAAGAGCCTGAATGCTACATTGATCAAGAGTCTGAAAGCTACATTGGTCAAGAGTCTGAAAGCTGCATTGGTCAAGAGTCTGAATGTTACATTGGTCAAGAGCCTGAATGCTACATTGGCCAAGCGTCTGAATGCTACATTGGTCAAGAGTCTAAATGCTACATTGGTCAAGAGTTTGAATGCTACATTGGTCAAGAGTCTGAATGCTACATTGTTCAAGAGCATGAATGCTTTATTGGTCAAGAACCTGAATGCTACATTGGTCAAGAGCCTGAATGCTACATTTGTCAAGAGCCTGAATGCTACATTGGACAAGAGTCTGAATGCTACATTGGTCAAGAACCTGAATGCTACATTGGTCAAGAACCTGAATGCTACATTGGTCAATTGTTTTAACATTGGTCATTGACAAGGTTCTGAATATTACATTGGTCAAGTGTCTTAACAGTGGTCAAGGGCCTGAATACTGCACTGAGTAGGGGCCCGACTAGTGCCTTGGTCAAAATTTACATATTTGACCTATGGTCATTACAATTATATAAAACAATAACAATGCCATGTGTTGTCAATCATAGAAATTGCCTTCTTTAGACTGCGAAATTTTCTACGTTAACGTCAACCTCATACGGCTCCGTTGCGTTGCTAACGTGTGATCTTGGATACTCGCCCACATCGACGGCCGTCACGTGCGGGAATTCGGGGGTGTGGAGCGGAAGTACAACTTGCGATCACGTTGGTAAGAAGTATTTGATCTGTTTTAAAACGACATTTTATTATAAATCGCAGGGAAACTCATGTTAATAAAAACTACACTAGCAAAGGCAAAAAAAAGGCGAATGTACTTTTGTACATAGTTATAAATTCTAACAGTCATTCAACTTGCTGTATTTATTTTTTACAACAAACTAATCGTAAATGTGATTCTATGGATACTAGTAAGAATATAATGCATTACATCGAACTTAAAATGGTATGATATATCATTCTTTGTATTAACATACCTTTGAAAACATATTTAATTGTTTTGATTATTATTTTTGCTGCTCGTTTGTTTGTTGAGGTGATTAATCGTAATTGTTCGTACAGCCGCATTGGCATATTGAGAGTACGCTGACGTCGTTCCATTAAAGATGCACTCTCACAAATTGACCGTTTTTGCTTTGTTTAAATTTTTGTCAATACCTTTAATCTAGTCATTTAAGATGACACTAATAAACAGATCTCAATTGTTCGAAAAACGGCCAAAAATGCAATATTCTCACATCGTTTGCAACGCTCTTAACCATGAAACTTCAATTATCTACTATATATACGAAATAATGCGATCTTATTCAATGCCAGTCTTCTTTTATCACTGGTTTCCTAACACTTACGCTAACTTGCTCATTCCAAGACAAACAAATAATTATCAAAACGGTCAATATGTGAGAGTGCAGCTTTAAACTATTTTTTCTTCATTTAATCCCATATTATGGTATCCGAATGTCGTTTTTGTAGGCCTTTGGTCATAGTGTTTTGTATTTTATTCTGATGCATGGCGTTTTGTCGGATCTACTTTTTGACATGATCTGTTAAAATAATTAATGCCCCGGGGTTACAATGAATTATGGTTTTATGCGATATAAAATAGTGCGAAAAAAACAACAACAACACTTTATAAGTTCATACGTTTGTAACGTGACTGTGAGTTTGAAAGTCAGCAGAAGAATCTTAAATAAATCTAGATGAGGAACCAAGGGTAATAGATAATTAAAGATAATTATGCAGATACATGTGTTGACTAGAAGACTGAAACCTATTTTATCTATTACAAATAGTCTAAACGTCTTCAGCCAATATCGGATTTCAATTTATTAGCTTTACACTAGCAATAAACACGCGGAATGAAAGCAATGCTTTTAAATCCTAA
The DNA here is from genome assembly GCF_026914265.1 of Mya arenaria. Lineage (NCBI taxonomy): Eukaryota > Metazoa > Mollusca > Bivalvia > Myida > Myidae > Mya > Mya arenaria. Next base: position 21,749,723 of record NC_069126.1, on the reverse strand, counting down.
TACATATGGGTTTATCATTTACTTTAAATGAACTACAAATGTAGCTAACTGTATTAAAATCACCAACTTACATTACCTATTCTTCGGTTATGACAGCCACTTGACGGTTACAGTTTGGGGCCACTCAAAGTATATTTGAGATTTGATTTGTAGAATTGTACAGGGTTGTAGAGAAGTAACCAAGCTCGTCGCGCCTACAGCCTTTCGACGCTTCCAGCGCTTTTATTAAAATAACGTGAGCCGTTTTCCGTTCTTGTGATTTATACTTGCTATTATTTCTCTCATCACGTTACCTGCATTGCAGGGCTTGCATTTAATTGGATGCAAATTAAACGTTGAAAGTTGATTTTAACAAACTGCCAGGCACCCTTGAGTCCGATTCACGGAATGTTTACATACACATCAACATTGTTTGGTGACGTTGCGACCTTTTACGTGCGAGCCAAGATACGTTGCCAGCAACATGCAGATAATATGTACACACACGACGGCATGGAGCAAAACGGCGTCTTGCTCTTCCATTAGTATGCTCATTTCTCAACTTTTAACACATTCATTTATTACCTTTATTTATAAGTACCTTATAAGCTAGCTTTCTTTGCCAAAAAAAAACTGTATTACGTCAGTCATTTTCCCCAAAGATTGTAGTGTAAACCGAACAATATCGGGGTACTGACGATGAAATTACCATACTTGCTGTTAATGTCAAACTCAATATACATATGTCTGATCGACATTGTTCTATTATATCACTAGATTGCTAGACGCCGACCGCCCCTGCTAACGGCCCTAACATGCTGGCGTTATCGACTTTATGCAGTATTGCAATTTTGACATGTGACGCCGGATATACGCCGACGTCGTTCACAGTGGCGTGCACAGCTAACGGGAACTGGAGCGATACGCTGTCTTGTACACCAGGTTCGTACGTATGCTAGAATTGATAAAAGATGTACCGGCATCATTATAATGGTTGGGAAACAAAATCTGTACGGGTACGTGTACATATGGACTTCTTTTTGTTTACTACTTCATCGAAGTACGTGCATGTGTGAACTTCTTTTTGTGTACTACGTCATACAGGTACGTATACGTGTGGACATCATTTTGTGTACTACTTCATCGAAGTACGTGCATTTGTGAACTCCTTTTTTGTGTACTACGTCAGCCAGGTACGTTTACGTGTGGACATCTTGTTGGGTACAACTTCATCGAAGGACTTGCATGCGTGAACTCCTTTTTGTGTACTACGTCAGCCAGGTACTTGCACGCGTAAACTTCTTTATGCGTACCTCGTCATTCAGGTCAGTGTTCAATTAACTAGTTTTGAATGAGATGTACGGTATCAAGATGAAGGAAAATTGTTTAATACGATGTTGATAACAGCGAGTCACCAAGGACATTTTTATAAATAAATTTCACAAACAATTTAAAACTCAACTACAACTATTAGCTACACGTTGTGTTTCGAGGTTCACTCTGATATGCCAATGCGACGTATATCATTTCATATAACTGCAGACGCTTGTAATTAAAATGCAAATTGTATTATTTATATCATAAATGTGTTTGTGCCACTAGCGGTAATAGACGGGGTCGCATCCGGCGCGCGCCTCACCTGAAAGTGTCAAAGTTTATTTGTGTTTTCCGATACCCGAGAAAAAAATGAAAGGAATGCATTCAGACTCACAATTTGAGACAAAAATGATAAATCACGGTTGTAGGTCTATGGATCACGTTTGTAGGCCATGGGTCACAGTTGTAGGTCTATGGGTCACAGTTGTATGACAATGGTTCACAGTTGTAGGTCTATGGATCACGTTTGTAGGTCTATGGGTCACATATATAGGTCTATGGGTCACAGTTGAAGGTCTATGGGTCACAGTTGTAGGTCTATGGGTCAAAGTTATAGGTCTATAGATCACAGATGTAGGTCTATTGGTCACAGTTGTAGGTCTGTAGGTCACAGATATAGGTCTATGGGTCACAGCTGTAGGTCTATGATTCACAGTTGTAGGTGTTTGGATCAGAGTTGTAGGTCTATGAATCACAGATGTAGGTCTATTGGTCACAGCTGTAGGTCTATGGGTCAAAGTTGTAGGTCTATGCATCACAGCTATAGGTCTATGGGTCACAGTTGTAGGTCTATGGGTTACATATGTAGGTCTATGGATCACAGTTGTAGGTCTATGGGTCACGGATGTAGGTCTATGGATCACTGTTGTAGGTCTATGGGTCACAGTTGTAGGTCTATGGGTCATATTTGTAGGTCTATGGGTCACAGTTGTATGGGTCACTGTTGTAGGTCTATGGGTCACAGTTGTAGGTCTATGGGTCACTGTTGTAGGTCTATGGTTCATATTTGTAGGTCTATGGGTCACAGTTGTGGGTCTATGAGTCACGGTTGCAGGTCTATGAAACGTAACATAATTTAGAAGTTTTAATTATATCTATTTCGAAATTTTATCCGAGATTTATTGGTCAAATAGGTAGCGTGTAATTAGTTTTACAAGTAAAACCATTATTTTGTGAGACTCACAAAAATCTTAATAAAATCTTTGATGTTCGTATGCTCGTTACTATAATACCGTTTCATAACTGATTGGTTTTTGTTTGGTTATTTGCAAAAATAGAATAATTTACGGTCAACATTTCTGCCTCATGATTTATTTAAGAAAGAGCTTGATTAACAATGAACGGATTTGAATAGTACGAAAACGCACATATGGATTGCGACCATTTAGAGAATTGGTACCCCTATGTTGTAACAAAGACATGAACATCAAAGGGGTAAAGCATAGGTGACAGTATCGATCAAGGATGTTTTATCTTTTATTTTTAAATGAATATTAATATACAGTTGAACCCCATTGGCTCAATCTCCGGCAAAAATACCTCGAGCTTCAAGAAACCCGAGCCAGGCGAAGATGATTTTTTTTCAGTAAAAATAAATCGGTTCTATACATCCATTTGAACCAACGAAGAACTCGAGCAAAGTGAGATCGAGTCAACGAGGTTCGACTGTAAATTTGTTAAGAATTTCCCAAAAACTCATTTTTGTTGTAAGACAGTATTTTAATGTTGGTGTTTTCACCATCTCCTGACCGGTATTGCCTCCTATGGGGCCAAGCCCATTAACCGAACGGATGCCTTGAGTCAAAATTATGTTATTATCTCCCTTTTCACCATCTCCTGACCGATACTGCCTCCTATGGGGCCAAGCCTGTTAACCGAACGAATACCGTGAGTGAAAATTGCGTTATTATCTCCCTTTTCACCATCTCCTGACCGATACTGCCTCCTATGGGGCCAAGCCCGTTAGCCGAATGGATGCCGTGAGTCAAAATTACGTTATTATCTCCCTTTTCAACATCTCCGGACCGATACTGCCTCCTATGGGGCCAAGCCCATTAACCGAACGTATACCGTGAGTCAAAATTACGTTATTATCTCCCTTTTCACCATCTCCTGACCGATACTGCCTCCTATGGGACCATGCCCATAAACCGAACGTATACCGTGAGTCAAAAGAACGTTATTATTTTTGACCGGCTACATGGAACGCTTCGGCGTCAAAACCGGAAGTACGGAGAGAAGGTGTTCGGTGGGCACGGCCGACAGGAAGTAGGGACCGGAAGTGAGGCGCCGTTTCACGAGTATTCCACCAGCAACTTGATTCCGTTCACACAATGACCCGCCAACTGTGATCAAAAGATTTTTATGATTTACAAACGCAATTGTAATATAATTTACTTGTTTAAGTATTATTATATTGCTGCTATTCGTTGTTATTAATATATTTTTTATTAATAGTTGTGAAGATAGCTCTGGTTCACTATCTAAGTATTAGTTGTTAAACAAAATATGTTATCTCATTAAGTACTCCAAAAGTCAAATGTCAACAATAATTGCATGATTTGTCCCAGTTTTGTTTCACGTTCATATGCACCAAAGCAGGCAAATGTCAGCAACTAGTCGAAATTTTGTTTCAAAGTTCATAGTTTCTATAATTACCATTACTTTACCATCATTGATTAGTTTTGCACTTTATATAGTAATATAGGAGTGAATTTGATTTACATTACTATCATTGATAGGAAGCACAAATGCAATTGTTAAGAAGCTAGCTTAAGTCTTGGCACTTCCTGTTGTACGGGCTATGACGATTTTTGCAAGAATTTATTCGAGCCTACCAGAAACTGAATGTGTCATATTTAAGTTGTCATCACGTGGTTTAAGTTGGCATCACGTGCTTTATGTTGAAATCACCTGCTTTAAGTTGGCATCACGTGGTTTAAGTTGGCATCACGTGGTTTAAGCTAGCTTCACGTGTTAAAGTTGGCACCATGTGTTTAAAGTTGGCATCACGTGCTTGAATAGTAAAATAAGTTAATTGTATTGTTTAAATATTTAATACGTATGACTAAGTTCAAATTGATTTCCAGTAGGGATGCAAACGAATATTCGATCGAACGTTTGGTATTCGAATGTCAAAATCGGTATTCGAATATTCGATGTTTTCGTTGAATAAATAAATTAATAAACTTTTTGCCTACAACTGTGTTCTTCGTCTGTCTTGTTTTAACAACGATTGGCCCCTAATGCCAGAGGTTTGAACTTGATGACACTATACAGTGTCATATCGGATACATCGTCGGAACTATAAACAGTCCCCATTATTTTGCATTTACTGGCTGTTAGACAAGTGACATTTAACAGATTCCAATTATTTTTGGTACATTTAAATGACCATGCCAATTAAGGGTTTAAGAAATCGGGCTTTATACCAATCTGTTGTCTTCACTGCTAATCAAGCTTGGCGATAATGGTCAAATCGCCTTGATAATAAAAAGGACATATGCTAGTTATGTGCTTTAAACTGTTTTCCATGTTTCGATATAACGCTCTTTCCTAGAAAAGTAACTGAGTGTATGGTTTAGCGTTTAAGGATAATATGTCTTGTATTGTTGTACAATACATCAGTCAGAATCGACGTTTGGCCATGGTGAAGTTTCTATGTTAAATATATTTCGATAACATCAATTCCAGAACGAGGCTGCATGTTCCACGTTTTCGCATATCGTCATTTAACTGAGAAAATACGAAATTCCCCAATCTTATTTTGCATTGTTTACAAATATGAACGCAGAGAAATTGATGCAATTCGATTTTTTGTCTAAATTATATCGCTTTCTTGGGATATATTCTGAAAATAGGGAAATTCAGAGGCTAATTTGTAGAACAATAAGTGTCCGTCGCGTATACCGGATACCAGAAAGAAGGGTAACAGGGCCCCTGCTCTTACGTTAGTGAATAATAGTTAACTACAATTCTTAAAGGTTCATTTCAGTATTCGAATATTCGATCGAAAGTATTACCGAATATTCGAATATCAATTTTGCCATTCGTTTGCATCCCTAATTTCCAGTGATGTGGTTAATTGCACAGGAGCCGGTTTCATTTAGAATAATATAATAAACAATTGCTGTTAGTTATTTCTAGTAATAGTTCCCACGTCTATTAATAAGCCTGGAATTTATTTGCGCGCATATTGTATGACTATGTGTATCTGCTCAACATAAAATAATTTAAGGTATGGATATATGTAAGATAGGTTAATAGGGCCCAACCAAAAGTGCCCTATAGTAATTACCCTGTTCGTCCGTCTGTACGTCTGTCTGTCTGTCCTTTCGGATTTTGTGGGTGGTAGGGGAAATGCTATCTGATAGTAATGTAATCCTATTAGGTAGTACGGTAATTCGCTATAGGTGTCAGGGGAATTGCCATCGAAAGGTAGGGTAATTTGCATCGTGGTTAGGGTAATTTTTAGCAACTAGTAGGGATTAACAACTAGTAGGGAATCTGGTATCAGGGGTATGAAGTAGTAGGGATCGCTATCAATATAGAAAATTCGCTATCAAGTAGTGGGGGAATTCGCTATCAACTAGTAGGGGAATCTGGTATCAAAGAGGAGGGGAATTCACTATGAAGAAGTAGGGAATTCGCTATCAAGTAGTAGGAAAATTCGCTATCAAGTAGTGGGGGAATTCGCTATCAACTAGTAGGGGAATCGTATCAAAGAGGAGGGGAATTCGCTATCAGCATTAGGGAATTGGCTATCAAGTAGTTGGGTAATTCACTGTCAAGTAGTAGGAAAATTTCGCTATCAATTAGTGGGGATTCGCTATCAAGCGAAGGGGAATTCGCTATCAGTAGTTGGGAAATTCGCTATCAAGTAGTTGGGAATTCGCTATCAAGTAGTTGGATAATTCGCTATCAAGTAGTGGGTAATTCGCTATCAATTAGTTGGGGAATTCGCTATCAAGCGAAGGGGAATTCGCTATCAAGTAGTTGGGGAATTCGCTATCAAGCGAAGGGGAATTCGCTATCAAGTAGTTGGGAATTCGCTATCAAGCGAAGGGAATTCGCTATCAAGTAGTTGGGAATTCGCTATCAAGTAGTTGGTAATTCGCTATCAAGTAGTAGGGAATTCGCTATCAATTAGTTGGGGAATTCGCTATCAAGCGAAGGGGAATTCCCTATCAAGTAGTTGGTAATTCGCTATCAAGTAGTTGGTAATTCGCTATCAAGTAGTTGGGTAATTCGCTATCAAGTAGTAGGGGAATTCGCTATTAAGTAGTTGGGTAATTCGCTATTAAGTAGTTGGGTAATTCGCTATCAAGTAGTAGGGAAATTCCCTATCAAGTAGTTGGGAAATTGCTATCAAGTAGTTGGTAATTCGCTATCAAGTAGTTGGGTAATTCGCTATTAAGTAGTTGGGGAATTCGCTATCAAGTAGTTGGGTAATTCGCTATCAAGTAGTTGGGAAATTCGCTATCAAGTAGTTTGGTAATTTGCTATCAAGTAGTTGGTAATTCGCTATCAAGTAGTTGGTAATTCGCTATCAAGTAGTTGGGTAATTCCCTATTAAGTAGTTGGTAATTCGCTATCAAGTAGTTGGGTAATTCCCTATTAAGTAGTTGGGTAATTTGCTATTAAGTAGTTGGGTAATTTGCTATCAAGTAGTTGGGTAATTCGCTATCAAGTAGTTGGGGAATTCGCTATCAAGTAGTTGGGTAATTCGCTATCAAGTAGTAGGGGAATTCGCTATTAAGTAGATGGGTAATTCGCTATCAAGTAGTTGGGTAATTCGCTATCAAGTAGTTGGGTAATTCGCTATCAAGTAGTTTGGGAATTTGCTATCAAGTAGTTGGTAATTCGCTATCAAGTAGTTGGGTAATTCGCTATTAAGTAGTTGGGGAATTCGCTATCAAGTAGTTGGGTAATTCGCTATCAAGTAGTTGGGAAATTCGCTATCAAGTAGTTTGGTAATTTGCTATCAAGTAGTTGGTAATTCGCTATCAAGTAGTTGGGTTATTCGCTATTAAGTAGTAGGGGAATTCGCTATTAAGTAGTTGGGTAATTTGCTATCAAGTAGTTGGTAATTCGCTATCAAGTAGTTGGGAAATTCGCTATCAAGTAGTTGGGGAATTCGCTATCAAGTAGTAGGGGAATTTGCTATCAAGTAGTTGGTAATTCGCTATTAAGTAGTTGGGGAATTCGCTATTAAGTAGTTGGGTGATTCGCTATTAAGTAGTAGGGGAATTTGCTATCAAGTAGTTGGTAATTCGCTATCAAGTAGTTTGGTAATTCGCTATTAGTTAGTAGGGGAATTCGCTATCAAGTAGTTGGGGGATTGGCTATCAAGTAGTAGGGGAATTCGCAATCAAGTAGTAGGGGTATTCGCTATCAAGTAGTTGGGTAATTTGCTATCAGGTAGTAGGGGAAATTCGCTATTAAGAAGTTGGGTAATTCGCTATCAAGTAGTAGGGGAATTCATTATCAAGTAGTGGGGAAATTCGCTATCAAGTAGTTGGGGAATTCGCTATCAAGTAGTAGGGGAATTTGCTATCAAGTAGTTGGTTATTCTCTACTAAGTAGTAGGGTAATTCGCTTAAGTAATAGGGGAATTCGCTATCAAGTAGTTGGGGAATTGGCCATCAAGTAGTAGGGGAATTCGCTATCAAGTAGTAGGGGTATTCGCTATCAAGTAGTTGGGGAATTCGCTATCAAGTAGTTGGGTAATTCGCTATCAGGTAGTAGGGGAAATTCGCTATTAAGTAGTTGGGTAATTCGCTATCAAGTAGTAGGGGAATTCATTATCAAGTAGTGGGGAAAATCGCTATCAAGTAGTTGGGGAATTCGCTATCAAGTAGTAGGGAAATTTGCTATCAAGTAGTAGGGAAATTTGCTATCAAGTAGTTGGTTATTCTCTACCAGGTAGTAGGGTAATTCGCTATTAAGTAATAGGGGAATTCGCTATCAAGTAGTGGGGGAATTCGCTATCAAGTAGTTGGTTAATTGGCTATCAAGTAGTTGGGGAATTCGCTCTCAAGTAGTAGGGGAATTCGCTATCAAGTAGTTTGGTAATTCGCTATCAAGTAGTTGGGTAATTCGCTATCAGGTAGTAGGGGAATTTGCTATTAAGTAGTTGGGTAATTCGCTATCAAGTAGTTGGGTAATTCGCTATCAGGTAGTAGGGGAAATTCGCTATTAAGTAGTTGGGTAATTCGCTATCAAGTAGTAGGGAATTCATTATCAAGTAGTGGGGAAAATCGCTATCAAGTAGTTGGGGAATTCGCTATCAAGTAGTAGGGAAATTTGCTATCAAGTAGTTGGTTATTCTCTACCAGGTAGTAGGGTAATTTGCTATTAAGTAGTTGGGTAATTCGCTATCAAGTAGTAGGGAATTCATTATCAAGTAGTAGGGCATTTCGCTATTAATTAGTTGGGGAATTCGCTAACAAGTAGTAGGGGAATTCGCTATCAAGTTGTTGGGGAATTTGCTATCAAGTAGTTGGTTAATTCGCTATCAAGTAGTTTGGGAATTCGCTATCAAGTAGTAGGGAAATTCGCTATCAAGTAGTTGAGGAATTCGCTATCAAGTAGTAGGTAATTCGCTATCAAGTAGTTGGGGAATCGCTATCAAGTTGTTGGGGAATTCGCTATCAAGTAGTAGGGGAATTCGCTATCAAGTTGTTGGGGAATTCGCTATCAAGTAGTTGGTTAATTCGCTATCAATTAGTTGGGGAATTCGCTATCAAGTTGTTTAGGAATTTGCTATCAAGTAGTAGGTTAATTTGCTATCAAGTAGTTGGGGAATTCGCTAACAAGTAGTTGAGGAATTCGCTATCAAGTAGTTGCGGAATTCGCTATCAAGTAGTAGGGTAATTCGCTATCAAGTAGTTGGTTAATTCGCTATCAAGTAATAGGGGAATTCGCTATCAAGTGGTAGGGGAATACGCTATCAAGTTGTTGGGGAATTTGCTATCAAGTAGTTGGTTTATTCGCTATTAAGTAGTTGGGGAATTCGCTATCAAGTACTTGGGAAATTCGCTATCAAGTACTTGGGAAATTCGCTATCAAGTAGTAGGGTAATTCGCTATCAAGTAGTTGGGAAATTCGCTATCAGGTTGTTGGGGAATTCGCTATAAAGTAGTTGGGGAATTCGCTATCAAGTAGTTGAGGAATTCGCTATCAAGTAGTAGGGTAATTCACTATCAAGTAGTAGGGGAATTTGCTGTCAAGTAGTTGGGGAATTCGCTATCATGAAGTTTGGGAATTCGCTATCAAGTAGTTGGGGAATTCGGTATCAAGTGGTTGGGAAATTCGCTATCAATTAGTTTGGTAATTCGCTATCAAGTAGTAGGGGAATTCGCTATCAATTAGTTAGTGAATTCGCTATCAAGCGAAGGGAAATTCGCTATCAAGTAGTAGGGAAATTCGCTATCAAGTAGTAGGGAAATTCGCTATCAAGTAGTAGGGAAATTCGCTATCAAGTAGTAGGGTAATTCGCTATCAAGTAGTTGGGAAATTCGCTATCAAGTACTTGGGAAATTCGCTATCAAGTACTTGGGAAATTCGCTATCAAGTAGTAGGGTAATTCGCTATCAAGTAGTTGGGAAATTCGCTATCAAGTAGTAGGGAAATTCGCTATCAAGTAGTTGGGAAATTCGCTATCAAGTACTTGGGAAATTCGCTATCAAGTACTTGGGAAATTCGCTATCAAGTAGTAGGGTAATTCGCTATCAAGTAGTAGGGAAATTCGCTATCAAGTAGTAGGGAAATTCGCTATCAAGTAGTTGGGAAATTCGCTATCAAGTACTTGGGAAATTCGCTATCAAGTAGTAGGGTAATTCGCTATCAAGTACTTGGGAAATTCGCTATCAAGTAGTTGGGGAATTCGCTATCAAGTAGTAGGGAATTCGCTATCAAGTAGTAGGGTGATTCGCTATCAAGTAGTTGGGGAATTCGTTTTTAGATGGAAGAGGAATCTTTAATCAGGCTGTACGTGTTTTGTTTTTTTCAATTACTTTTATGTATAAATATCTTATCAGTCTGTCGAGATATCAAGTTAATATTTTTAAATTTCCTCACAGTATTAATTAGCTCTTTTGTGACAAGAAATGTATCTAATCTTAAAATATTGTAAGATGTATGGCCCTTCTTTGTGTACTTAGTTATTAATTTGAACTGTAAATAAACACATGTATATTGCACATAAGTGCCTCAATTGTATTTAATTTTGTATTTGATATATTCACAAACGGATTGAATCATGTTGTAATGTTACATGAACTATTACCATACTGATTGAATCATGTTGTACATGTACTCTACCCATTCGGATTGACTCATGTTGCAATGTTACATGTACTATACCCAGACGGATTGAATCATGTTGCAATGTTACATGTACTATACCCAGACGGATTGAATCATGTTGCAATGTTACATGTACTATACCCAGACGGATTGAATCATGTTGCAATGTTACATGTACTATACCCAGACGGATTGAATCATGTTGCAATGTTACATGTACTATACCCAGACGGATTGAATCATGTTGCAATGTTACATGTACTATACCCACACGGATTGAATCATGTTGCAATGTTACATGTACTATACCCAAATGGATTGAATCATGTTGTAGTGTTACATGTACTATACCCACACGGATTGAATCATGTTGCAATGTTACATGTACTATACCCAAATGGATTGAATCATGTTGCAATGTTACATGTACTATAACCATACTGATTTAATCATGTTATGATGTTACTTGTACTATACCCACACGGATTGAATCATGTTGCAGTGTTACATGTACTATACCCACACGGATTGAATCATGTTGTAGTGTTACATGTACTATACCCACACGGATTGAATCATGTTGCAATGTTACATGTACTATACCCAAATGGATTTAATCATGTTGCAATGTTACATGTACTATAACCATACTGATTTAATCATGTTATGATGTTACTTGTACTATACCCACACGGATTGAATCATGTTGCAGTGTTACATGTACTATACCCACACGGATTGAATCATGTTGCAATGTTACATGTACTATACCCACACGGATTGAATCATGTTGCAGTGTTACATGTACTATACCCACACGGATTGAATCATGTTGTAGTGTTACATGTACTATACCCACACGGATTGAATCATGTTGCAATGTTACATGTACTATAACCATACTGATTTAATCATGTTATGATGTTACTTGTACTATACCCACACGGATTGAATCATGTTGTAGTGTTACATGTACTATACCCACACGGATTGAATCATGTTGCAATGTTACATGTACTATACCCAGACGGATTGAATCATGTTGCAATGTTACATGTACTATACCCAGACGGATTGAATCATGTTGCAATGTTACATGTACTATACCCACACGGATTGAATCATGTTGCAATGTTACATGTACTATACCCACACGGATTGAATCATGTTGTTATGTTACATGTTCTATACTCATACTGATTTAATCATGGTTTAATGTTACATGTACTATACTCAAATTGATTGAACCATGTTTTATTATCACAATCATGTATGTGCCAGTTAATCTAGTAAGCAAGCAAAATGCAATTTCAATTAGCCGGTTTAAGTTCGGACAGTTCTGGGTGTACGGGCTATGACAATATCTTCGCAAGAATATGTTCGAGCCTACCAGAAAAGGAACGTGCCCAACTCTAGTACCGTTTGTATTTGCCAGTATTGTTTCATGTGTGTGAGTGTGATGTATGATTTATTTAGCGGTTTATGTTTAAGCGATCAAGCGGCTTAATTGCCTAACAGTGTAAAGTTTGTGACCTAGAGGGGTGAAGTTATTGGCCTTGTGGCAAAGCTGCCTAGCTGCATGAAGTCACCGATCAAGCGGCTTCATGACCTATCGGTGTAAAGTCTTTGACATAGCGGGTTGAAGTTATTGGCCTTGCGGCATAGCTGCCTAGCTGCATGAACTCAGCGATCTAGCGGCCTAATGGTGTAATGTTTTTGACATAGCAGGACGAGGTAATTGGCCTTTGCGTCTCAGTGGCCTAGCTGCCTAGCTGCATGACGTCATCGTATTAGCGGCTTCATTGCCTAGCGGTGTAAAGTTTTTGACCTAGCGGGATGAAGTTATTGGCCTTCGGCCTAGCTGCCTAGCGACATGAAGTCAGCGATCTAGCGGCCTAATGGCCTAGCGGAGTAAGGTTTTTGACATAGCGGGTGAAGTTATTGGCCTAGTGGCCTAGCTGCATGAAGTCAGGGATCGAGCGGCCTAATGGCTTAGCAGTGTAAGGTTTTCGACCTGGCGGGTGAAGTTATTGGCCTAGTGGCCTAGCTGCATGAAGTCAGGGATCGAGCGGCCTAATGGCCTAGCAGTGTAAGGTTTTCGACCTGACGGTCGAAGTTATTGGCCTAGCGGCCTAGCTGTATGAAGTCAGGGATCTAGCGGCTTCATGGCCTAGCAGTGTAAGGTTTTCGACCTGACGGTCGAAGTTATTGGCCTAGCGGCCTAGCTGTATGAAGTTAGGGATCTAGCGGCCTAATGGCCTAGCAGTGTAAGGTTTTCGACCTAGCGGGTGAATTCATTGGCCTAGCGGCCTAGCTGCATGAAGTCAGGGATCTAGCGGCCTAATGGCCTAGCAGTGTAAGGTTTTCGACCTGACGGTCGAAGTTATTGGCCTAGCGGCCTAGCTGTATGAAGTTAGGGATCTAGCGGCCTAATGGCCTAGCAGTGTAAGGTTTTCGACCTGACGGTCGAAGTTATTAGCATAGTGGCCTAGCTGCATGAAGTCAGGGATCTAGCGGCCTAATGGCCTAGCGGTGTAAGGTTTTTGACCTAGCGGGGTGAATTCATTGGCCTTGCGGCCTAGCTGCATGAAGTCAGCGATCTAGCGGCCTAATGGCCTAGCAGTGTAAGGTTTTTGACATAGTGGGGTGAATTCATTGGCCTAGTGGCCTAGCTGCATGAAGTCAGGGATCTTCGTTTTTGGCTGTAAAATATTTTTCCATTGGAATCTCGACCAAAGGTTTTAATTACATTAATCATTAACATGACATTAACATATTTAATGATAGAATGCGGTTCAAAATTGTGTAAAAAACATATATTTTTCCAATAAATTTTTATGTTACATGGTAAAATGAGTTGAGATTGAGTTTGAGATTTGACTTAAGTATTTTCGTGATATTGGCTAGACCAGGACAGGCCATATTTTATACATACTGAGAGTACAAGCACTGAATATACAGGAATACAATGATATATCTTTCTTTAGTATTCAAACTGCATGTTTAATGTAATGTATTTTTTGTGCTTTATTAAGGTAAAAAGTGGTTTAATTGAATGAATGGAGAAATTCTTAATACTAATCGGATATTTTTCTATTTAAGTGCACAGCCTTTGGTTTACAAATCGAATCTTAAAATCAATGTGTTCAGACTTAACTTTTACATACATATATATTTTATTCTTGACATGCATATGTATTTTATTTGTGACGATTTTTATGTTTTGTTTTTATTTAAAATGTACAAATTCTGTCTTACAGTTCATACAATTGTTGAACATCAAGTTATTCGAAACTACATGCATATTTCAATTGAAAATCTGATTTTTGTATAAGTAAATAAATTAATCCTTATGAAATTCTTTATCAAAATTAAACCCAGAATTTTTTTTATAATAAACATGCAGTTTAGTTTCTTAATAAAGGTAAGTCATTGTGTTTCAGTATATTAAGTACTTGTACTCTAATTATGTATATAAAATATGGCCGGGCCTGGCCTGGCCTGGCCTGACCCGGCCTGGCCTGACACAAAATGCTGAGTCAGCAGGCCAGGCCAGGCTAGGCCGGGCCGGGCCGGGCCAGGCCAGGCCAGGCCAGGTTTTAGATCATGCCACTGGAAAATCCTGCATATTTCCCTCTTAATCGAAAATTGAATAGGATTTCTTGGCATGCATACATCCGAGGTTGTTTTTGAAAATAATGGCCGAGGAGTTCCGACTGCTGTTTGAATATACCCAAACAAAATCTATGTGTTTATTTTTGCTTTAAGTGGATCAAAACTGTGGACATCCGGTTGTGTTTCTTTATTCAAAGCTTTTAACTGTTTGACGATAAGAATACAACTGATGAGTATAATACGTAGTGGTGGTGGGGAGTAAATCATGATGAACCTTAAGCCTAAATAGCGAAAATGAATTGGATCTATCGGAAGGACACAAAATATGCCATGCCATTATGGATATTAGTATTGTGCTACATTTGAATAGCTATGCATTGCACCTTGCGGTGTCAGTTGTATCCAATATCTAACTGATAACGCTGGATATATGCAAATCAACAGAAGACACTCAACGTAAGGATAATTGTTTACGGATATATACATATTGTCACTGTTTGCAGTCTGTGGGGAGACAATGGTTTAGAAACAAACGTAAATTGAGTCACGATGAACAACATGATTAAATATATTGACACGTTATCGGTTATTTCTATGTAAAATACTAGATGAACGGTAAATGTCAAATTGTGTTATTTTCGGTACACTTTACTTACCGCTTGGAAATTTGGTATTTAAATAGTGGTAGATATTTTGGTTTTCCACTTTATAAGCCCCTCTCTTAACTTCGCACACCAACAACACGTCCTCCTCCGGCCAGTTTTTCGCTCGGCACTTCTTTGTTGGTGAGGTAGACATATTCTTGTCTCTCTTTAGACAACTACAGACGATGCCTTTGACAGAAGATTGCCGATAACCTCAATGAATAGTGTCGTTTATGAAAACAAGCATTTCGCGAGTTGTCGCCCGTGAAAATAGATCGTAAAGTTTGGCGCATTGCTTCTTTGAAGATAATTCAACACATAGTAACGGGACTTAAGAAATTCCTAGGGAATTCCCAAGAATCCTTCATATCTTAAGTTGAGATTTACCAACTACTACTTAAGAACGTTTATGAATAGAACTTAAGATAAATGAAATTCCTATCTTAATTTGAGACAGATTTCATATTTCATAAAAACTTTTATGAAAGTTTTATGAATACCCTCCCGGGCTAGCAGACGTGAAAAATGTACACCGCAGAACGTTATTAGCAATTTGAACATTAATTAAATGTCTTATTAATAACAGCTGCTGAGTTTTTTGTCTGACTTATAAAAAACAGCGTTGGATCGATGCATTTGTAGATTTGTATGCCTGTACTTGCAATATATGTTTACAGTTTTAACGTTTCATTTTATTAAGTTCAAATTGATTCCCAATAAAATGAATTATTGCATAGATAAGAAAGATTTACAGTTAGTAGACTAAACTGCTAAATTGAAATTACTATGCTACCTATGTAAAAGGTAGATGACTTAAATTGAAACCTTAATGATAAAGAATGGCGGACTGAGCGTCATCCGACTAACTTAGAAAACAACCTCATTGACTGTATAGAGTTCAATGTATTTCCCAAGTTTCCTGTATAGAGTCCAATGTATTTCCCAATTTTACTGTATAGACTCCAATGTATGTACCAATTTTACTGTATAGAGTCCAATGTATGTACTGATTTGTAACTGTATAAAGTCAAATGTATGTCCCAATTTTGTCCAATATCTGTTCTACCGGGAGCCGTCTGTAAAGAGTCAAATTCATAACTGTATCCAATCAGTGGACGTATACATGTAAGGTGTCATACACGTAGCTGTATAGAGTCCAACAACCTGTTGTCCTTCGGCACGTCTGTGAAGAGTCAAATAAACTGTATAGAAGGTAATTGAATGTAAAGAGTTCAATTTTTGTCCAATTATTAACTGTATAGAGCCCGATGTCAGTTCAAAACTGTTCAAAGGGACTATACACTAGAAAACTGTTGTTTTCTGTAACGAATCTCAGGACAATTATTTAATAAAATGTTTTACACTTTGATATCATAATTGTGAAAAAACACACACCAAAATGTAAAAAACCGGAGTCACCAAAATTGCAGATCAGTGTTGTATCCACTCTCCTACGAAGGCTTACCCTAAACGGTGATGGTTTTAGTAGTTTATACTCCGGGTCCCGACGTGAGCACATTGAAGGGTCCCAGAGTGACAGTTCAACCACCGCACACCTATCCTGGGCAGACTATCAGGCGGTTATCCAGTACTAGGTGCCTTCACCTCTGCAAGGAACTGACAACTTCTGTACATGCCAGGGGCAGTGGTACAGTGCAAATGGTCGTAGAAAGGATTTCATAACCAATCACAGCAGAAGTCTGTCCGGGAATCGAACACGGGTTGTCCGATTCAAAGTCGAACGCTCTACCGGTTGAGCAAACCGGGCGGACTACCCTAAACGCTTAGAATATTGCAATATAAAAGCATTAATAGTAATGCCGAAAATCTGTGTGTTGACGACTTATACTCTCATTTTGAGACCTTATATGGTACTGAATCATATACTATTGCTGACAATGATGCACATACTCCGATTATTAATTATGACGAGGAATTGGACATAGATAACTATTAATTATGACGACGGATTGGACATAGATATAAACTACGATGAACTTAAACACGCCGTTTTTTTCACAAAATAATAATACAAGTTCGGGCAAAGATAACTTAATCGCAGAAATTTTTAAACATTCTTTCGATCAAACATCTGAATTTCTACTCAAACTGTTTAATACTCTATTTAATTACGGCTAATATCCAAACTCATTGGGTCTGGGTATAATTGTACCAATCTTCAAAGGAGGGACATAGAGGATCCTAAAAACTACAGAGGAATCACTCTGATAAATATTATAGGAAAAATATATTCACAGGTACTATTAAATAGGCTCACAAAATGGTCAAAAGAACATGAAAAAAATATAACGAATCAGTTTGGTTTTCAAAAGGGAAAATAAACAGTTGATTGTATTTTCATTTTACAGTCCATTATTTCTAAAACACTTAGCTCGAAAAAGAAATTGTATTGTACGTTTTTAGATTACCAAAAATGTTTCGATAAAATAAATAGATTACATCTATGGCAAAAACTATTAACGAAAATGTGAGTTCAAAAATGGTAATAGCGCTTCAAGCTATGTATAGCGTTGTAAAATCGTGTGTACGGTATAATTCGAACACATCACGGTATTTTGAATCAAATATCGGTGTAAAACAGCCCTTGGTTTGAGATTTCTGTTTTCTTCCTGTTGAATGGCGCCATTTCATCACGTGGAGAATATAACGTTTGCAAAAAGATTTTTTAATATACTTCTACTGTATAATCTAACATAAGCAAAGGAACCTTAAACATTTTTTTCTGAAAAATGCATTTGCTTCTTTTTCTTAAACCTAGTAAGTCTTTTGCATCTTTTTAGGAAATCCACATAAAACTTCACTCTCAAAGATTATCCGTTTTGACAACTTTTTTTTCTTTTTCGTTTCAGAATCAGCCGATTTTGGCGTAAGTGCTCTCAATTCAGTCATCGTTGTCGTCGTCGTTGGCGGCATCTATGGTGTCATCGTTGGCATCAGCGTTGGCGTCGTCGTTTGCATCGTCATTGGCATGGTCGTTCGCGTCATCGTTGGTGTTGTTTTTGCCGTCATCGTTGGCGTCGTTGCTGGCAACATCGTTGGTGTTATCGTAAGGATCGTCCTTTGCTTCATCATTAGCATCGTCGTTGGCGTCATCGTTGGCGTCGTCGTTTGCATCGTCTTTGGCGTCCTCGTTGAGATCGTCGTTCGCGTCATCGTTGGCGTCATATTTGGCATCGTCGTTGGCAACATCGTTGGCCTCTAAGACAGGGGTGTAGCTAGCCCTCTATTCATGTTGATTCATAATTGTGCTATGAGGGCATGCCCTCTCGGATATTTCGGAAACCATGGTGCTTTATGATGAATTCTGGGCGTTGTGAGGTGCTTTATTTAGTACTAACCATCAAGGGCGTAGCTAGCCCTCTTATCGTGTGGATTCCTAATTGTGGCTGGGGGTTCGGGGGCACTATTGACCGACCCCCCCCCCTTTAGAAATAATAAAATGACTCCCCACGAGATCATGTCTGTTAAAAGGTATATAACCCCAAACAGAACCGACAATGTTTTATTGAAATTTAAATAAATATATAAGGTCAACATGTCTGGTCATTTAATACTGTTCTCCTCGTTAGGGTTGTCGTTGGCGTCATCGTTGGGATCGTCGTTGGCGTCATATTTGGCATCGTCGTTGGCGTCATCGTTAAGATTGTCGTTGGGATTGTCGTTGGCGTCGTCGTTAGCGTCATCGTTGGCATCGTCGTTGGCGTCGACGCTGGCGTCAACGCTGGCGTCAACGCTGAAGTCGTCGTTCCGTCATCTAGGTGTCATCGTTGGCGCCATCGTTGGCGTCATCTATGGTGTCATTGTTGGCATCGTATTTGGCGTTGTCGTTGGCATCGTCGTTGGCGTCGTCGTTGCAGACATCGTTGGCATCGTCGTTGGCGCCATATTTTACATCGTTGTTGGCGTCATCGTTGATGTCATTGTTGGGATCTTCGTTGGCGTCATAGTTGTCATTGTCGTTGGTGTCATCGCTGTAGTCGTCGTTGGCGTCATCATCACATTATCGGTGGTGGTGGTTACGTTCAACCATTTTTATTTGTATTAGGAGAAACGTGTTTTTTCTAACGTTATTCAATGTTTTGTACCCATGCAAAGCTTTCACTCAATATATGGTGTTAAAATGAAAACTATTTGGGTGGTCAGTGACCCTGAAATCATCTGCCCGTAAACATTTCCATACCCGGGTAATGCAAATTATAATCCCATAATACCCGTCCCACCCGGGACGTGCTTAGTATGTTTTCTTTTGATCTTATTATTCTCATTACTTTTTAAAGTATTGTTTTGCTATTTTATCTATTTTGTGTTTCTAGCGTAGAACTTTACTCTGAAATTTAAAACGTCATGGACAGCTGACTGAATAGCGTGATAATAATAATAATAATAATAATAATAATAATAATAATAATAATAATAATAATAATAATAATACAACTACTACTAATAATATTAATACTAATAATAATACAAATACTACTACTATTCCTTGTGACTGATATGTGTCTGTACCATTTCACCTTGTGGCTGATATGTGTCTGTACCATTTCACCTTGTGACTGATATATGTCTGTACCATTTCACCTTGTGACTGATATGGTTTGTACCATTTCACCTTGTGACTGATATGTGTCTGTACCATTTCACCTTGTGACTGTTATGGTTCATACCATTTCACCTTGTGACTGATATATGTCTGTACCATTTCACCTTGTGACTGATATATGTCTGTACCATTTCACCTTGTGACTGATATATGTCTGTACCATTTCACCTTCTGACTGATATGTGTCTGTACCATTTCACATTGTGACTGATATGTGTCTTACCATTTCACCTTGTGACTGATATGTGTCTGTACCATTTTACCTTGTGACTGATATGTGTCTGTACCATTTCACACTGTGACTGTTATGTTTTATACCATTTCACCTTGTGACTGATATGTGTCTGTACCATTTTACACTGTGACTGTTATGGTTTATACCATTTCACCTTGTGACTGATATGTGTCTGTACCATTTCACCTTGTGACTGACATGTGTCTGTACCATTCCACCTTGTGACTAATATGTGTCTGTACCATTTCACCGTGTGACTGACATTTGTCTGTACCATTTCACCTTATGACTGTTATGGTTTATACCATTTCACCTTGTGACTGATATGTGTCTGTACCATTTCACCTTGTGACTGATATATGTATGTAACATTTCACCTTGTGACTGATATGTGTCTGTACCATTTCACCTTGTGACTAATATGTGTCTGTACCATTTCACATTGTGACTGACATGTGTCTGTACCATTTCACCTTGTGACTGATATGTGTCTATACCATTTCACCTTGTGACTGAAATGTGTCTGTACCGTTTCACATTGTGACTGATATGTGTCTGTACCATTTCACCTTGTGACTGACAGTTGTCTGTACAATTTCACCTTGTGACTTTTATGGTTCATACCATTTCACCTTGTGACTGACATTTGTCTGTACCATTTCACCTTGTGACTGTTATGGTTTATACCATTTCACCTTGTGACTGATATGTGTCTGTACCATTTCACCTTGTGACTGATATGTGTATGTAACATTTTACCTTGTGACTGAAATGTGTTCGTACCATTTCACATTGTGACTGATATGTGTCTGTACCATTTCACCTTGTGACTGACATGTGTCTGTACCATTTCACCTTGTGACTGATATGGGTCTGTACTATTTCACCTTGTGACTGACATTTCTCTGTACCATTTCATCTTGTGACTGATATGTGTCTGTACTATTTCACCTTGTGACTGATATGTGTTTGTACCATTTCACCATGTGACTGTTACGGTTTATACCATTTCACCTTGTGACTGATATGTGTCTGTACCATTTCACCTTGTGACTGATATGTGTCTGTACCATTTCACCTTGTGACTGTTATGTGTCTGTACCATTTCACCTTGTGACTGATATGTGTCTGTACCCTTTTACCTTGTGACTGATATGTGTCTGTACCATTTCACCTTGTGACTGATATGTGTCTGTACCATTTCACCTTGTGACTGATATGTGTCTGTACCATTTCACCTTGTGACTGATATGTGTCTGTACCATTTCACCTTGTGACTGATATGTGTCTGTACCATTTCACCTTGTGACTGATATGTGTCTGTACCATTTCACCTTGTGACTGACATGTGTTTGTACCATTTCACCTTGTGACTGATATATGTCTGTACCATTTCACCTTGTGACTGATATGTGTCTGTACCATCTCACATTGTGACTGATATGGTGTGTAAAATTTCGCCCTCAACTAAGATGTGTACGTACTGAATCATTTCGCCATTCGAAAACCTCGTGTCTTTTCCATTTTGCAATTCGACTGACAATTGTCTGTATTATTTTGACCTCAACTGACATGTGTCTGTACCATTTTGACCTCAACTGACATGTGTCTGTACCATTTTGACCTCAACTGACATGTGTCTGTACCATTTTGACCTCAACTGACATGTGTCTGTACCATTTTGCCATTAGACTGTCATGTGTCTATAATGAAAATGAAAATGAGAGATGATCTAACTTAAGGCGATATTTTGCAAAATGAACTGAATTCGAAAATTGGGAATGATATAAGACTTACATTGTGTTTAAATGCCGTCATTGAAATGAGATAGGAGTGATTGAAATTTCAAGTAAGATCCATAATTTTAGAAGTCATTAGGAAACATAGTGGATACAAGAGTTCCGGGTGCGATACCCTAGCTCTTTGCGAACAGATCTCGATCTTGGTTCTTTAACGTGCTCGTTGTAAAGCGCCGATACAATGGGATACACATTTTGTTGGTTCGGTACGACCATTTTAGCCCATTCTTATTCATTAAGAATTTACTTCATGACATCTAACTATTGCTAAAACAACGCTGTATAAGAATACAACCTACATTTACAGCCATTGAAGTTGCAGATTAACTAGGCTTAATCAATAGGAGTTTCAACCTTCGCGGTTGCTTAAAAGCTCCGTCCACTGCCACTCATCCGAAACACAGCCCCTGTCAAAGTGTACGTTGACAATGCGTCAGTCAATGAGGTTGTTTTCTAAGTTAGTCGGATGACGCTCAGTCCGCCATTCTTTATCATTAAGGTTTCAATTTAAGTCATCTACCTTTTACATAGGTAGCATAGTAATTTCAATTTAGCAGTTTAGTCTACTAACTGTAAATCTTTCTTATCTATGCAATAATTCATTTTATTGGGAATCAATTTGAACTTAATAAAATGAAACGTTAAAACTGTAAACATATATTGCAAGTACAGGCATACAAATCTACAAATGCATCGATCCAACGCTGTTTTTTATAAGTCAGACAAAAAACTCAGCAGCTGTTATTAATAAGACATTTAATTAATGTTCAAATTGCTAATAACGTTCTGCGGTGTACATTTTTCACGTCTGCTAGCCCGGGAGGGTATTCATAAAACTTTCATAAAAGTTTTTATGAAATATGAAATCTGTCTCAAATTAAGATAGGAATTTCATTTATCTTAAGTTCTATTCATAAACGTTCTTAAGTAGTAGTTGGTAAATCTCAACTTAAGATATGAAGGATTCTTGGGAATTCCCTAGGAATTTCTTAAGTCCCGTTACTATGTGTTGAATTATCTTCAAAGAAGCAATGCGCCAAACTTTACGATCTATTTTCACGGGCGACAACTCGCGAAATGCTTGTTTTCATAAACGACACTATTCATTGAGGTTATCGGCAATCTTCTGTCAAAGGCATCGTCTGTAGTTGTCTAAAGAGAGACAAGAATATGTCTACCTCACCAACAAAGAAGTGCCGAGCGAAAAACTGGCCGGAGGAGGACGTGTTGTTGGTGTGCGAAGTTAAGAGAGGGGCTTATAAAGTGGAAAACCAAAATATCTACCACTATTTAAATACCAAATTTCCAAGCGGTAAGTAAAGTGTACCGAAAATAACACAATTTGACATTTACCGTTCATCTAGTATTTTACATAGAAATAACCGATAACGTGTCAATATATTTAATCATGTTGTTCATCGTGACTCAATTTACGTTTGTTTCTAAACCATTGTCTCCCCACAGACTGCAAACAGTGACAATATGTATATATCCGTAAACAATTATCCTTACGTTGAGTGTCTTCTGTTGATTTGCATATATCCAGCGTTATCAGTTAGATATTGGATACAACTGACACCGCAAGGTGCAATGCATAGCTATTCAAATGTAGCACAATACTAATATCCATAATGGCATGGCATATTTTGTGTCCTTCCGATAGATCCAATTCATTTTCGCTATTTAGGCTTAAGGTTCATCATGATTTACTCCCCACCACCACTACGTATTATACTCATCAGTTGTATTCTTATCGTCAAACAGTTAAAAGCTTTGAATAAAGAAACACAACCGGATGTCCACAGTTTTGATCCACTTAAAGCAAAAATAACACATAGATTTTGTTTGGGTATATTCAAACAGCAGTCGGAACTCCTCGGCCATTATTTTCAAAAACAACCTCGGATGTATGCATGCCAAGAAATCCTATTCAATTTTCGATTAAGAGGGAAATATGCAGGATTTTCCAGTGGCATGATCTAAAACCTGGCCTGGCCTGGCCTGGCCCGGCCCGGCCCGGCCTAGCCTGGCCTGGCCTGCTGACTCAGCATTTTGTGTCAGGCCAGGCCGGGTCAGGCCAGGCCAGGCCAGGCCCGGCCATATTTTATATACATAATGAGAGTACAAGTACTTAATATACTGAAACACAATGACTTACCTTTATTAAGAAACTAAACTGCATGTTTATTATAAAAAAAATTCTGGGTTTAATTTTGATAAAGAATTTCATAAGGATTAATTTATTTACTTATGGTATACAAAAATCAGATTTTCAATTGAAATATGCATGTAGTTTCGAATAACTTGATGTTCAACAATTGTATGAACTGTAAGACAGAATTTGTACATTTTAAATAAAAACAAAACATAAAAATCGTCACAAATAAAATACATATATGCATGTCAAGAATAAAATATATATGTATGTAAAAGTTAAGTCTGAACACATTGATTTTAAGATTCGATTTGTAAACCAAAGGCTGTGCACTTAAATAGAAAAATATCCGATTAGTATTAAGAATTTCTCCATTCATTCAATTAAACCACTTTTTACCTTAATAAAGCACAAAAAATACATTACATTAAACATGCAGTTTGAATACTAAAGAAAGATATATCATTGTATTCCTGTATATTCAGTGCTTGTACTCTCAGTATGTATAAAATATGGCCTGTCCTGGCCTAGCCAATATCACGAAAATACTTAAGTCAAATCTCAAACTCAATCTCAACTCATTTTACCATGTAACATAAAAATTTATTGGAAAAATATATGTTTTTTACACAATTTTGAACCGCATTCTATCATTAAATATGTTAATTAAAACCTTTGGTCGAGATTCCAATGGAAAAATATTTTACAGCCAAAAACGAAGATCCCTGACTTCATGCAGCTAGGCCACTAGGCCAATGAATTCACCCCACTAGGTCAAAAACCTTACACTGCTAGGCCATTAGGCCGCTAGATCGCTGACTTCATGCAGCTAGGCCGCAAGGCCAATGAATTCACCCCGCTAGGTCAAAAACCTTACACCGCTAGGCCATTAGGCCGCTAGATCCCTGACTTCATGCAGCTAGGCCACTATGCTAATAACTTCGACCGTCAGGTCGAAAACCTTACACTGCTAGGCCATTAGGCCGCTAGATCCCTAACTTCATACAGCTAGGCCGCTAGGCCAATAACTTCGACCGTCAGGTCGAAAACCTTACACTGCTAGGCCATTAGGCCGCTAGATCCCTGACTTCATGCAGCTAGGCCGCTAGGCCAATGAATTCACCCCGCTAGGTCGAAAACCTTACACTGCTAGGCCATTAGGCCGCTAGATCCCTAACTTCATACAGCTAGGCCGCTAGGCCAATAACTTCGACCGTCAGGTCGAAAACCTTACACTGCTAGGCCATGAAGCCGCTAGATCCCTGACTTCATACAGCTAGGCCGCTAGGCCAATAACTTCGACCGTCAGGTCGAAAACCTTACACTGCTAGGCCATTAGGCCGCTCGATCCCTGACTTCATGCAGCTAGGCCACTAGGCCAATAACTTCACCCGCCAGGTCGAAAACCTTACACTGCTAAGCCATTAGGCCGCTCGATCCCTGACTTCATGCAGCTAGGCCACTAGGCCAATAACTTCACCCGCTATGTCAAAAACCTTACTCCGCTAGGCCATTAGGCCGCTAGATCGCTGACTTCATGTCGCTAGGCAGCTAGGCCGAAGGCCAATAACTTCATCCCGCTAGGTCAAAAACTTTACACCGCTAGGCAATGAAGCCGCTAATACGATGACGTCATGCAGCTAGGCAGCTAGGCCACTGAGACGCAAAGGCCAATTACCTCGTCCTGCTATGTCAAAAACATTACACCATTAGGCCGCTAGATCGCTGAGTTCATGCAGCTAGGCAGCTATGCCGCAAGGCCAATAACTTCAACCCGCTATGTCAAAGACTTTACACCGATAGGTCATGAAGCCGCTTGATCGGTGACTTCATGCAGCTAGGCAGCTTTGCCACAAGGCCAATAACTTCACCCCTCTAGGTCACAAACTTTACACTGTTAGGCAATTAAGCCGCTTGATCGCTTAAACATAAACCGCTAAATAAATCATACATCACACTCACACACATGAAACAATACTGGCAAATACAAACGGTACTAGAGTTGGGCACGTTCCTTTTCTGGTAGGCTCGAACATATTCTTGCGAAGATATTGTCATAGCCCGTACACCCAGAACTGTCCGAACTTAAACCGGCTAATTGAAATTGCATTTTGCTTGCTTACTAGATTAACTGGCACATACATGATTGTGATAATAAAACATGGTTCAATCAATTTGAGTATAGTACATGTAACATTAAACCATGATTAAATCAGTATGAGTATAGAACATGTAACATAACAACATGATTCAATCCGTGTGGGTATAGTACATGTAACATTGCAACATGATTCAATCCGTGTGGGTATAGTACATGTAACATTGCAACATGATTCAATCCGTCTGGGTATAGTACATGTAACATTGCAACATGATTCAATCCGTCTGGGTATAGTACATGTAACATTGCAACATGATTCAATCCGTGTGGGTATAGTACATGTAACACTACAACATGATTCAATCCGTGTGGGTATAGTACAAGTAACATCATAACATGATTAAATCAGTATGGTTATAGTACATGTAACATTGCAACATGATTCAATCCGTGTGGGTATAGTACATGTAACACTACAACATGATTCAATCCGTGTGGGTATAGTACATGTAACACTGCAACATGATTCAATCCGTGTGGGTATAGTACATGTAACATTGCAACATGATTCAATCCGTGTGGGTATAGTACATGTAACACTGCAACATGATTCAATCCGTGTGGGTATAGTACAAGTAACATCATAACATGATTAAATCAGTATGGTTATAGTACATGTAACATTGCAACATGATTAAATCCATTTGGGTATAGTACATGTAACATTGCAACATGATTCAATCCGTGTGGGTATAGTACATGTAACACTACAACATGATTCAATCCGTGTGGGTATAGTACATGTAACACTGCAACATGATTCAATCCGTGTGGGTATAGTACAAGTAACATCATAACATGATTAAATCAGTATGGTTATAGTACATGTAACATTGCAACATGATTCAATCCGTGTGGGTATAGTACATGTAACATTGCAACATGATTCAATCCGTGTGGGTATAGTACATGTAACATTGCAACATGATTAAATCCATTTGGGTATAGTACATGTAACATTGCAACATGATTCAATCCGTGTGGGTATAGTACATGTAACATTGCAACATGATTCAATCCGTGTGGGTATAGTACATGTAACATTGCAACATGATTCAATCCGTCTGGGTATAGTACATGTAACATTGCAACATGATTCAATCCGTCTGGGTATAGTACATGTAACATTGCAACATGATTCAATCCGTCTGGGTATAGTACATGTAACATTGCAACATGATTCAATCCGTCTGGGTATAGTACATGTAACATTGCAACATGAGTCAATCCGAATGGGTAGAGTACATGTACAACATGATTCAATCAGTATGGTAATAGTTCATGTAACATTACAACATGATTCAATCCGTTTGTGAATATATCAAATACAAAATTAAATACAATTGAGGCACTTATGTGCAATATACATGTGTTTATTTACAGTTCAAATTAATAACTAAGTACACAAAGAAGGGCCATACATCTTACAATATTTTAAGATTAGATACATTTCTTGTCACAAAAGAGCTAATTAATACTGTGAGGAAATTTAAAAATATTAACTTGATATCTCGACAGACTGATAAGATATTTATACATAAAAGTAATTGAAAAAAAACAAAACACGTACAGCCTGATTAAAGATTCCTCTTCCATCTAAAAACGAATTCCCCAACTACTTGATAGCGAATCACCCTACTACTTGATAGCGAATTCCCTACTACTTGATAGCGAATTTCCCAACTACTTGATAGCGAATTTCCCAACTACTTGATAGCGAATTACCCTACTACTTGATAGCGAATTCCCCAACTACTTGATAGCGAATTTCCCAAGTACTTGATAGCGAATTTCCCTACTACTTGATAGCGAATTTCCCTACTACTTGATAGCGAATTTCCCTACTACTTGATAGCGAATTTCCCTACTACTTGATAGCGAATTTCCCTTCGCTTGATAGCGAATTCACTAACTAATTGATAGCGAATTCCCCTACTACTTGATAGCGAATTACCAAACTAATTGATAGCGAATTTCCCAACCACTTGATACCGAATTCCCCAACTACTTGATAGCGAATTCCCAAACTTCATGATAGCGAATTCCCCAACTACTTGACAGCAAATTCCCCTACTACTTGATAGTGAATTACCCTACTACTTGATAGCGAATTCCTCAACTACTTGATAGCGAATTCCCCAACTACTTTATAGCGAATTCCCCAACAACCTGATAGCGAATTCCCCAACTACTTGATAGCGAATTACCCTACTACTTGATAGCGAATTCCTCAACTACTTGATAGCGAATTCCCCAACTACTTGATAGCGAATTCCCCAACTACTTAATAGCGAATAAACCAACTACTTGATAGCAAATTCCCCAACAACTTGATAGCGTATTCCCCTACCACTTGATAGCGAATTCCCCTATTACTTGATAGCGAATTAACCAACTACTTGATAGCGAATTACCCTACTACTTGATAGCGAATTCCTCAACTACTTGATAGCGAATTCCTCAACTACTTGATAGCGAATTCCCCAACTACTTGATAGCAAATTAACCTACTACTTGATAGCAAATTCCTAAACAACTTGATAGCGAATTCCCCAACTACTTGATAGCGAATTAACCAACTACTTGATAGCGAATTCCCCAACAACTTGATAGCGAATTCCCCTACTACTTGATAGCGAATTCCCCAACAACTTGATAGCGATTCCCCAACTACTTGATAGCGAATTACCCTACTACTTGATAGCGAATTCCTCAACTACTTGATAGCGAATTTCCCTACTACTTGATAGCGAATTCCCAAACTACTTGATAGCGAATTAACCAACTACTTGATAGCAAATTCCCCAACAACTTGATAGCGAATTCCCCTACTACTTGTTAGCGAATTCCCCAACTAATTAATAGCGAAATGCCCTACTACTTGATAATGAATTCCCCTACTACTTGATAGCGAATTACCCAACTACTTAATAGCAAATTACCCTACTACCTGGTAGAGAATAACCAACTACTTGATAGCAAATTTCCCTACTACTTGATAGCGAATTCCCCAACTACTTGATAGCGATTTTCCCCACTACTTGATAATGAATTCCCTACTACTTGATAGCGAATTACCCAACTACTTAATAGCGAATTTCCCCTACTACCTGATAGCGAATTACCCAACTACTTGATAGCGAATTACCCAACTACTTAATAGCAAATTCCCCTACTACCTGATAGCGAATTACCCAACTACTTGATAGCGAATTACCAAACTACTTGATAGCGAATTCCCCTACTACTTGAGAGCGAATTCCCCAACTACTTGATAGCCAATTAACCAACTACTTGATAGCGAATTCCCCCACTACTTGATAGCGAATTCCCCTATTACTTAATAGCGAATTACCCTACTACCTGGTAGAGAATAACCAACTACTTGATAGCAAATTTCCCTACTACTTGATAGCGAATTCCCCAACTACTTGATAGCGATTTTCCCCACTACTTGATAATGAATTCCCCTACTACTTGATAGCGAATTACCCAACTACTTAATAGCGAATTTCCCCTACTACCTGATAGCGAATTACCCAACTACTTGATAGCGAATTCCCCAACTACTTGATAGCGAATACCCCTACTACTTGATAGCGAATTCCCCTACTACTTGATGGCCAATTCCCCAACTACTTGATAGCGAATTCCCCTATTACTTAATAGCGAATTACCCTACTACTTAGTAGAGAATAACCAACTACTTGATAGCAAATTCCCCTACTACTTGATAGCGAATTCCCCAACTACTTGATAGCGAATTTCCCCACTACTTGATAATGAATTCCCCTACTACTTGATAGCGAATTACCCAACTTCTTAATAGCGAATTTCCCCTACTACCTGATAGCAAATTACCCAACTACTTGATAGCGAATTCCCCTACTACTTGATTGCGAATTCCCCTACTACTTGATAGCCAATCCCCCAACTACTTGATAGCGAATTCCCCTACTAACTAATAGCGAATTACCAAACTACTTGATAGCGAATTACCAACTACTTGATAGCAAATTCCCCTACTACTTAATAGCGAATCCCCCTACTACTTAATAGCGAATTCCCCTACTACTTAATAGCGAATTACCAACTACTTGATAGCAAATTCCCCTACGACTTGATAGCAAATTCCCAAACTACTTGATAGCGAATTTCCCAACTACTTGATAGCGAATTCCCCTACTACTTGATAGCGAATTACCCAACTACTTAATAGCGAATTCCCCTACTACTTGATAGCGAATAACCCAACTACTTGATAGCGAATTACCAACTACTTGATAGCAAATTACCAAACTACTTGATAGCGAATTTCCCAACTACTTGATAGCGAATTACCCAACTACTTGATAGCGAATTCCCCAACTACTTAATAGCGAATTACCCAACTACTTGATAGCGAATTACCAACTACTTGATAGCAAATTCCCAAACTACTTGATAGCGAATTACCCAACTACTTGATAGCGAATTACCCAACTACTTGATAGCGAATTACCCAACTACTTAATAGCGAATTCCCCTACTACTTGATAGCGAATTACCCAACTACTTGATAGCGAATTCCCCAACTACTTGATAGCGAATTACCCAACTACTTGATAGCAAATTACCCAACTACTTAATTGCAAATTACCCAACTACTTAATAGGGAATTACCCAACTACTTGATAGCGAATTACCAACTACTTGATAGCGAATTACCAACTACTTGATAGCAAATTACCAAACTACTTGATAGCGAATTTCCCAACTACTTGATAGCGAATTACCCAACTACTTGATAGCGAATTCCCCAACTACTTAATAGCGAATTACCCAACTACTTGATAGCGAATTACCAACTACTTGATAGCAAATTCCCAAACTACTTGATAGCGAATTACCCAACTACTTGATAGCGAATTACCCAACTACTTGATAGCGAATTACCCATCTACTTAATAGCGAATTCCCCAACTACTTGATAGCGAATTACCCAACTACTTGATAGCGAATTCCCCAACTACTTGATAGCGAATTACCCAACTACTTGATAGCGAATTACCCAACTACTTGATAGGGAATTTCCCTACTACTTGATAGCGAATGACCCAACTACTTAATAGCGAATTACCCAACTACTTAATAGCGAATTCCCCTACTACTTAATAGCGAATTACCCAACTACTTGATAGCGAATTACCAACTACTTGATAGCAAATTTCCCAACTACTTGATAGCGAATTCCCCTTCGCTTGATAGCGAATTCCCCAACTAATTGATAGCGAATTACCCTACTACTTGATAGCGAATTACCAACT
Source organism: Mya arenaria (assembly GCF_026914265.1). Lineage (NCBI taxonomy): Eukaryota > Metazoa > Mollusca > Bivalvia > Myida > Myidae > Mya > Mya arenaria. The sequence goes on along the minus strand of NC_069126.1, from coordinate 21,718,519 downwards.
ACTTGATAGCAAATTTCCCAACTACTTGATAGCGAATTCCCCTTCGCTTGATAGCGAATTCCCCAACTACTTGATAGCGAATTCCCCTTCGCTTGATAGCGAATTCCCCAACTACTTGATAGCGAATTCCCCTTCGCTTGATAGCGAATTCCCCAACTAATTGATAGCGAATTACCCTACTACTTGATAGCGAATTACCCAACTACTTGATAGCGAATTCCCCAACTACTTGATAGCGAATTTCCCAACTACTTGATAGCGAATTCCCCTTCGCTTGATAGCGAATTCCCCAACTAATTGATAGCGAAATTATCCTACTACTTGACAGTGAATTACCCAACTACTTGATAGCCAATTACCCTAATGCTTGATAGCGAATTACCCCACTGCATGATAGCGAGTTCCCCTACTAGTTGATAGCGAATCCCCCACTACTTGATAGCGAATTTTCCTACTACTTGATAACGAATTCCCCTACTTCTTCATAGTGAATTCCCCTCCTCTTTGATACCAGATTCCCCTACTAGTTGATAGCGAATTCCCCCACTACTTGATAGCGAATTTTCCTACTACTTGATAGCGAATTCCTCTACTACTTCATAGTGAATTCCCCTCCTCTTTGATACCAGATTCCCCTACTAGTTGTTAGGGGATTCCCCTACTAGTTGCTAGAAAATTACCCTACCACCTGATAGCAAATTACCCTACCTTTCGATGGCAAATTCCCCTGACACCTGATAGCGAATTACCGTACTACCTAATAGGATTACATTACTATCAGATAGCATTTCCCCTACCACCCACAAAATCCGAAAGGACAGACAGACAGACGTACAGACGGACGAACAGGGTAATTACTATAGGGCACTTTTGGTTGGGCCCTATTAACCTATCTTACATATATCCATACCTTAAATTATTTTATGTTGAGCAGATACACATAGTCATACAATATGCGCGCAAATAAATTCCCAGGCTTATTAATAATGACGTGGGAACTATTACTAGAAATAACTAACAGCAATTGTTTATTATATTATTCTAAATGAAACCGGCTCCTGTGCAATTAACCACATCACTGGAAATTAGGGATGCAAACGAATGGCAAAATTGATATTCGAATATTCGGTAATACTTTCGATCGAATATTCGAATACTGAAATGAACCTTTAAGAATTGTAGTTAACTATTATTCACTAACGTAAGAGCAGGGGCCCTGTTACCCTTCTTTCTGGTATCCGGTATACGCGACGGACACTTATTGTTCTACAAATTAGCCTCTGAATTTCCCTATTTTCAGAATATATCCCAAGAAAAAGCGATATAATTTAGACAAAAAATCGAATTGCATCAATTTCTCTGCGTTCATATTTGTAAACAATGCAAAATAAGATTGGGGAATTTCGTATTTTCTCAGTTAAATGACGATATGCGAAAACGTGGAACATGCAGCCTCGTTCTGGAATTGATGTTATCGAAATATATTTATACATAGAAACTTCACCATGGCCAAACGTCGATTCTGACTGATGTATTGTACAACAATACAAGACATATTATCCTTAAACGCTAAACCATACACTCAGTTACTTTTCTAGGAAAGAGCGTTATATCGAAACATGGAAAACAGTTTAAAGCACATAACTAGCATATGTCCTTTTTATTATCAAGGCGATTTGACCATTATCGCCAAGCTTGATTAGCAGTGAAGACAACAGATTGGTATAAAGCCCGATTTCTTAAACCCTTAATTGGCATGGTCATTTAAATGTACCAAAAATAATTGGAATCTGTTAAATGTCACTTGTCTAACAGCCAGTAAATGCAAAATAATGGGGACTGTTTATAGTTCCCGACGATGTATCCGATATGACACGTGTATAGTGTCATCAAGTTCAAACCTCTGGCATTAGGGGCCAATCGTTGTTAAAACAAGACAGACGAAGAACACAGTTGTAGGCAAAAAGTTTATTAATTTATTTATTCAACGAAAACATCGAATATTCGAATACCGATTTTGACATTCGAATACCAAACGTTCGATCGAATATTCGTTTGCATCCCTACTGGAAATCAATTTGAACTTAGTCATACGTATTAAATATTTAAACAATACAATTAACTTATTTTACTATTCAAGCACGTGATGCCAACTTTAAACACATGGTGCCAACTTTAACACGTGAAGCTAGCTTAAACCACGTGATGCCAACTTAAACCACGTGATGCCAACTTAAAGCAGGTGATTTCAACATAAAGCACGTGATGCCAACTTAAACCACGTGATGACAACTTAAATATGACACATTCAGTTTCTGGTAGGCTCGAATAAATTCTTGCAAAAATCGTCATAGCCCGTACAACAGGAAGTGCCAAGACTTAAGCTAGCTTCTTAACAATTGCATTTGTGCTTCCTATCAATGATAGTAATGTAAATCAAATTCACTCCTATATTACTATATAAAGTGCAAAACTAATCAATGATGGTAAAGTAATGGTAATTATAGAAACTATGAACTTTGAAACAAAATTTCGACTAGTTGCTGACATTTGCCTGCTTTGGTGCATATGAACGTGAAACAAAACTGGGACAAATCATGCAATTATTGTTGACATTTGACTTTTGGAGTACTTAATGAGATAACATATTTTGTTTAACAACTAATACTTAGATAGTGAACCAGAGCTATCTTCACAACTATTAATAAAAAAATATATTAATAACAACGAATAGCAGCAATATAATAATACTTAAACAAGTAAATTATATTACAATTGCGTTTGTAAATCATAAAAATCTTTTGATCACAGTTGGCGGGTCATTGTGTGAACGGAATCAAGTTGCTGGTGGAATACTCGTGAAACGGCGCCTCACTTCCGGTCCCTACTCCCTGGGCCCCGTTTTACTAACGGACTTACGTAAGCGTAACTCCAATATTTCCGTAAGTTTTTGCGTACGCACAATTTTTTAGCGTAACTGCGTTTTACTAAATAGTTCGTACGTACGTATGCACGTAAGTTTTTGCGTAAAACTACGTTAAAAAAAAGCATCCGTAAGTTTGTTATGAAAAGCGTAAATATGGCCGACGGATGAGATCCCCGACGTCGTCAACCCCGTAATTTTCGCGATAGAGTAGATTTGTTAATAATTTGAACGATAGTGAGGTAAAACTAAAGCACAGATTATCCAGGCAGCCAATAATTGATTTGCACGACCTCATTGAAGACGACATTAAACCAAAAACCATGCGAATTCATGCCACTCCAGTGATGACAAAGGTAAAAAATGTTTATATTTGATGAGATAAAATCTGATGGTACAGTAAGCGTTTCAATAGCTCATTTCTATAGCTCGTTTCTATAGCATGAATTAAGTTCTTTCATGATAGCCTCCCTTTCTCAGATCTGACCTTCACCTTGGATGTGTCAACGCATGAAACTGTTGTTTTACAAACTTTCACATAACTTGCTTTTCCAACTGATTTGAAAACAAAGGCATCGGAGGAGCACATCGTAGATATTAAATCATGGTTTAAACGTGTTTTGAAAGACTGTGGATTGTTTTTATCAACGTACTGTAATGTGAAATTTAAATTTTTATCCGAATATTCTCTCTATCCGGATGAAGGAAACGAGTGTCTGAGATTTAAAAAAAGTTGTTTGTAATAGTGTTTGTGCTTTATTTCTTTTGGGTGTCATTTAATCCCAATATGTGATATTGCATGACATTCATTTATTTGCAACTTATAATCTACAAACTGAAATGTGCTGTGTACTGGAAATATTGTAGTCTTGGCTCTTGCCGCAATGGCACATCTAGGTAAACATCATTTTACCGGTAATTGATACAAATAGAGTCACTCAGGTAGGGTTTTCGCTTATTGTTGCGCTTTTCTTCCAAAAACTTTGTTGCAACACAATCGTTGTTGCCTTGATTACTTCCAAACTCTTCTGTAATCAACCACATATTCTCCTTTCATTTCAAAATCTACCGTTTTATTTTAAAAATGCATACAATGATACATTAATACAAACATTTAATGCCAGGAAGGAAACGCAACGATGTCATTTAGTTTAGTTTGCAGTATGATGTCATTTGGCTAAAATTTAATGTGGTTATCGGGTAAGCTATCGATAAGCATAAAACTTGTTGTTTTTTCAGTGTAAGATTGCAATATAAATCATCTTGTGACAACAAAAAAGTAAATATTACACTTGTAGCAAGCCACTCGTGAAACATTTCTTTTGGTGCTGACTCGATGGAGCTTATTGAATGTCTAACTGAAACAAACAATACTGTATGTCTAGTTCAAAATTTTTATATATACATGTTACCGGTACCCACATATTACCTTCATTTTATATATGTATGTTTCAAAAAGAAGTGTTATATTATATTAAATTGTTTTGTTCTTTGTTGTACCGGAAGCTCCTCATAACACCGCAGTTGTTGGCGAAAGGGGAATTCTAAAGTGAGGGTTGACTTGTTTATGGCGTCTCCAGAAGCTCTGTATGTGTATGATACTATCTGTTTGGCAAGTGAGTAAAACTTCATGCTGATCATTTAATGATTTCAATAATTTATTTGGTGTTGCATGAAAATGAAATTTTAAAGATGTATCAAATTTTTTTTTAACATACATTTGAAATATATATAATTAAATCCAATATGTGATATTGGATCTTGAAAAATCATATACATTTTCCTACTAATTATGTTCTTTCTCATCAAGAAAAAATAGGCTCTAAGCATGGGCAGTGTAATTGTTAATCATAAATATTTCATAGAAAATAATAATTTAAGTTAATATAAATAGCCTGGATGGGTTCCACTTTGAAGTTGTGGATACTGTTTTGTGAGCAACAATGACAATGTTAATGTGCACACTCCATTGTCTTTTTTCAGTAATGTATTCAACTTTATGACAGGCTTACTAAACAGATTTCATACCTATAAAAGCAAAGCCAATTTAGACAATTAGGAACATTCTTATTCATGAAATGAATTAAATCACCTTTTTCAGTTAAAAGTTGACATACAGTCTTTCAATGAATTACATTAAAACTTGTGGAATAGTCAAGCAGGCTATTTCTATGTTCAACAGGTTTTTTTATAAACCATTCCTGTTCAATGTAACTTAATCATAATGCTCACTTGAAATTTTGTACCAATAGTTTTAATTCTTATGTAATGTAGTGGAATTGTGTTATAAACATCCAAATAGTAAAATTTCCTATAAAAATATATTTCTTTGATAAAAGTCTTCTCACCTGGAAGCATATTATAGAAAGCCATAAGGCATTTCATCTGTTATATGTTATTTTCCAATGAACATTTTTTCTATATTTAAACAAAATCATTTATTTTTAATCAGATGCCTTCATAAAACAGGAGGATTTTTGCAGATCACCCCAGAGAAGTTTGCTGCACAACATTATTGTGCATTGATGGAGGGGTGCAGTTTGATGGACAGATTCAAGTTGCACCAGGAAATGCACCACCACACTTGTGGCTAGTTGACCCCAATGACCAGAGGGCAAGAGCAGCCCTCATTGCCAGATTTCAATATAAATACCCTGGATGTGTTAGTTAGTCATCCAAAACATTTATTGTTATTTAAACATTTATTGTTATTTTTGTCTTCACAAGTGTCAAAATGCTTACCATTCCATTTTTAATGAACTTTTGGTTATTGAAAACTGTTATTTTTTCTTTTATAGTTATTTTGAACAATTTCAACAGTTTAAATTGTCATGAATAGACATTTGAGGTTCTTTTTTATATTGAAGTAAAAGCAATCAAGAGGAATAAAATGTCATTCTAGGGATTTTATTAATTATTCAATACAAAATAGAAAGTGTGCATCTCAATAACATGAAGTGTTTGTGCTAATATTTGAATTCCATAGATGTATCATTATTATTATTTCAACAAAGTGAAAAGACAAAGGTAAAACATATATATCTGTGAAATAAGTGAACACTTTATTTGTGTGAATTTAAAATTGACATTTTACATCAAGTTTAACTTGAAAAACAACAACACAATAGTAGCAATCATTATCAGAAAGGGACTGTTAATAGATTATTTATTTTCAAATTGTTGAAATTGAATTATTTTACCAACTTTTATGAAGAAAGACCAAAAAGCAACTGCTATAATCATATGAACAACATTTTAATAGTAAATCTAAGCCTAAAATGACTTAGCCTGACTTTGGCAAAATAAAGCATTTTATGCCATATTTTCTGAGCTTATTTAAACTTTTGTAGTGTTTTATCATTGCTACAAGCATTTTGTTCACATTTCATAGGAAATAAAAAAAAATCAATGTCTAACCATATAAAACATGAATGAGTCCCTTTAAAAATGATTATACATGAATTTGATGCTGTATCATTTTGATAATCACTGACAGTACTTATGGAGAAGATGATTATAACAATGAACAAAACAGTACATGAAGGCTGACAATCATAAATATGTTAAAATAGTGTTGACAGTATAAATAACAATTTAAAAACACATTTACAAAACAAATAAATTGACATATTATCTCTCTAAACAATAACCAATTTACACATTCAGCTATTGGTAAAAAAATACCATATCATAAAATGTATGATTATGAGCCCCTTTTTCGTGATTACAATGTTTGATAGATGTCACTTTAAATGAAAGTGCTTTTCCATATGTATTTTAATATTAGATTACTTGAATATGAACAGGTTGACAGGTAAATAAAGATTTATTAAATGCAATAGTGAATAAATTATGCAAAGCTTCAAGTGTCAGCAATATTTAAGTGGATTGTGAGTTTTTTAAGTAGATAAAATAATCAAAGACTTCCAGGTATATGATTCTACTATAAGACTTCAAAGGTTTATGTTAGAATGTTTGTTGATTTAAAACAGTTGCTGAGTCACATTTTATTTAAGTTATCATTCATGAAATAAATTGTAATAAAGGAGACAGTCAATTGTCAGTTTTTGTTGATGTAATATTTGCTCATAGAGCTCACTCTGGCATTTAAGAAGTCTTTTCAAGTTGCTTGTAGATGGAATCTTGGAAACTCTTGTCACTTTTGCTGCAGTTGGTGTTGTACTGAAATATAAAAATACACACATTTATATAAGTACTTTTTTCAAAGTCTTACTTAGTCTTTAAAAAAAGAATTTCAAATGTAAAAATATTTAGACAGAAAGGTACTGTCTGACCTATAATTTTATGCATAAATATCTTAATAGCATGTACAAAAATCTGAGTACTTGCTCCAGTGACCACTTTGGTGTGGCTTAAAGTTTCATTTTAATATATATTTTTCACAGTTTTGGGGTTTTGATAGTAACTGTTTAACCTTTTGTATCCATTGCATGACTCTTTTGGCATGAAGACACTGCCATAACACAGTCTGTCTCAAGTTTGTATGTTTACTTAGTCATATTTTGTGTTCTACCTTTTTGGAATCATGGCAGCCCCCTGGGACATTGCAGGAAACACTATGTTGGAGGTAAATTGACATAACTGCAAACGATGAACATGTAGCTGTTTTGGCAGTATGGTGCAGCACCAAAGATGATGGACTTGTTTCTGCAGTAAAATATATTCAAATATAAATACATTAGTGTTATTTAAAATAAAAAAGATACATATAAATGACCTGAGAATCACCAATTCTTTTAGAATAACATCATTATATGCTCATTTTTATTCAAATTTAATAACACCTTTATTAAAAAAATATTGACCGATACATCCATGATATTCATTTGAGGCAGGTAAGAAATCTTACTATTTTAAGTAAAAGTGTCAACCCCAGAAAAAAAACTATGGCTTAATCACCAATCAGCTGAATCATCTGTAAAACAATTTTACCAAATTTCCAAAAAAGCATCTTGTAATGGAATTTTAAAGCTGCACTCTCACAGATTTACCATTTTTGCAACTTTTTTTTTATTTTTTGTCTTGGAAAGGGCAATGTTTTGCATAGATCGTAGATTTTCATTTTTCTGAAAATTAATATTTTATGGCTTAGACCGTTAGTAACAGTTAATGAAAAATGCATAAAACATCAATTTTGGAACTTATTTATTAAAATCTGAGATCTAATATTTTGTCAGCTGTCTTATATAACTGGTTTATAAGGATTTTCGCAAAAATTGGCTCGTTTCAAGACAATAAAATAGAAAAGTTGTCAAAACGCTCAATCTGTGAGAGCGCAGCTTTAAATATGTATTAACAAAACAATAATTTTAACGTGATTTTAACTATAATTGTAAGATTCCTGAAATAATTAAAGATGAAAGATAAGTTGCAAATAAGTAATAATTTACCTTCTCCTCCTGCTCATTGAACTTTGGAGGAGTCACCCCGTAGATATATAGGCCAGAAGTGGCCCTTCTATGTATCAGAACAGATACGGAGTCACACCACCTGTCAGCGCTGCCATCTGACACCTCCTCTTCACGTCCATCTTGATGTTGGTTAATTTCTTATTAAAATCATCAAGAGTTCTAATGCAGACACCCTGGGCATTCAGTCTGAAAGTCAAATATTTTTTTCTTTAAATTTTATTACTAAAGCTTCTTAGAGGATATCAGGGACGGGCGGGTGCTATGATCAAAACATACTAACAATAAATTGTGAAAGAAAGAGTGTGTGCCCGACGGCTGACACTTAAAATACTAGTTCTGGCTTCCATAACTTTAATGTTGATATTTATTTGTTTGATGTTTACAACACACGTCTAAAAATGTAATATATAACGTGTTCGCTGAAGTTCTTTAGCTATACAAATACATGTGTAACTTACAAATTAACATATATGGATACCTTTGTGAAACAAATCGTTACAATATTTGAATAAAACAACTATACTTATATAAAAAATCAGTATAAAACTGTAACATAGTAGCTGATTGTCGTCATCCGTCATACTAAGTCAAAGTTCCAAAACAATATTTAAAAAAAATACCCCACCTCTTTTCATTCCTCTTCCACGATTTTTCTTCATAGACATGAGTAATGGTTGGACTTGCTTTCAATGGCATGGCTTTCATCAAGGAATGAATACCTCAGCATTTCATGCTCTGCTCTGGTGGTGGTGGTGTTAGTAGTTTATACTCCGGGTCCCGGCGTGAGCACATTGAAGGGTCTCAGAGTGACAGTTCAACCACCGCACACCTATCCTGGGCAGAACCAGTACTAGGTGCCTTCACCTCTGCAAGGAACTGACAACTTCTGTACATGCCATGCTCTGCTCTGGACCAATTCTCTTTCCTTTTAAACTTTTGCGGCGTCGCCATTGTTTATCTTTTTGACAGGTGCGCGCCAAGAGAGATTTCTACCTCCAATCGGAGAGTTACGCATTATTTATTCCTACGCAAATATTTACACTTACGAAATTTTAGTAAAACGCACGTACGCAATTCGTATTATTTACGTAAGTTGAAAATGTACGTAAAAACTTACGCACAACTTACGAACTGTTAGTAAAACGGGGCCCTGGTAATTTAATCGTTTTCTTCTCAGCTACAGTTTGCATTAAGCTAAAGCAAAGTAATGAAATACATTGTTAGATTTAATAACATTATTATATCTATAGGTGGATGTTCAAAGGCGACAGATTATACTGGTAAATGAAAACTAAATTCTACTTTCGTTTTCATTAATATATCCAGTGATAGTAAATAAATTGGCGAACACTACTTGGAATCTACACTCTTAACTTATGAACCTGAGTAAGCATAATTATGTTTCCTTATTATAATAAGCATAGTGCAGCGTTTTGTGAAAAATGAAAGTCAATGATATCTCAAATGTTTTGTTATTCAAATTCAACTTTCGATTTCCATGACACAATATACAGTCTTGTTACCCTTAGCGGATCAGTATGGAAACAATGCAGCGAGCGCATTGCACAAACGTTCAGCATTCTGGGATTAAAGTGTTTACAGTAAAAAAGAAAAATATTTTCTCTTTTGATTGACATAAAATAATTCAATTTCAGTGTAAAAACATATTAACTGTCCGTTGTTTACATGTGCGAGTAAATGAGGCATTACCAATAACGGATCACGTGACATTCCGATATTGGGGGTTGTCTCAAGCGAGATTTTAGCTGTCAAAATTGACAATCCGATTGTTCATCTTTTTCATTTAACCATATTTAGTCCCTCTTTTATGCAATATACAGGTGATATCATGATATGATGCTTCTTTGGTGATCCGTTTCACGTCAAATCCGTAGAGATCGCATATATGTATATAAAGATATCCGATTTGTTGAATTATTTCAACAAATTATCTGCTGAAAACAATCAGGTGCAGTTCATTTTGAGAGCTTTTGGACCTTTTATCACTGATCAAAATTATTTGAACGTATATAAATAATAACTGTGTATGCATGTGCTAGTAAATCTGTTAACTGTTCATAATTTACTATGCATGGAATGAACTCTTTCTGAATGAGATCATTTATTTTCATTTAAAAATAATTCGACAATGATAAAGTATCCTGAGTCATAAAATCACAGAAAATCACTAAGTATTCAAGAATAAAATCACTGACATTATAAAAAAGTAAAATATAAACAAATATTTATTAACACATAACAGTTGACCAGATATTCTGCATGTTAATGCACCAGTCAATTGTAACCACGGCCCCCCCATGTCCGGGGAAAAAGAGGGACTTTGATTTTCGATTCAGCCATGCCCGTGATAAATCCCCGTTCTGCAGGCACGAACTGCTGGTAAAATCCCCGCCAAATGCCAGGGCAACCCAGGGACCCTAGATAAGGCACATTCCCCGCTATTCTGACGCGAAGATAAAACCACCGCATTCACCCAGCACTGCAGGACCACCTTGAAGGTAAAACACGGCCCGTTTCCCCGGCTATTCCCGTAGCCCCAGAGCTTGGAGGGGAGGGGGCAGGGTTACAATTGACAATTGACTGGTGCATAATATTATGGTACCAACTTATGCAATGATATGAAGTAACAGGTTAAGTGTTAGAAATAGTATAAGGTAAACCTGATACTTTAACCTGAACAAATTACACAGACATCATGATAACCTTGAATGAACAAGCATGATGGCAAAAGATACAACGATTTGAATCAAGATTCAAGCTACTTTGAGTATAAAACATTGCACAATTAAACAAAACAACACTCCTTATGATTTGCCACTCTTTATTTCGTAATTAAAAAAGTGCATTTTATAAACCATGAACGAGTTTCTTTAAATCCATTCCGCGCTGGGTCATTTCACTAAGACATTCGGCCATGCCTTTTTTATCAGCAGATGAAAAGACAATTTCCGGCCCCTTTATCTTTTCGATGTGAACTGCCCCTGAATAATTCCTGCCTATAAAGAAACACATATGATAAGAGACCCCATATTCTCTAGCTGCTTTCCTTAGTGTAAGCTGAATTTGAATAACAAAATATTTAATTTATCATTCAGTATATATTTTTGTAAGCAATAAAATAATTGTACTTTAACTTCTTTTTGATTGTTTTTGTTCACTACATGTTAAAGCTGTTTTAAAAGGACTATATAAGTATCAACAACTTACAAAAAGCTGCACTCTCACAGATTTACCGTTTTGATAACTTTTTAATTTGTTGTCTTGGAACGAGCAATTTTTTGCGTAAATATCTGCACACCACTGCTATAAGACTGCTGACAAAAAAATCAGATTGCAGGTTTTCATATTTCTGTTCGAAAATTAATGTTTTATGCCTTAAACCTTTACTAATGGTTTAAGAAAAATGCATAAAACATCAATTTTTGAACTTAAACATAAAAAATCTGCAATCTATTTTTGTAGCAGTCTTATATAACTCGCTCCCATGGATTTTCGCAAAAACTGGCTTGTTTCAAGACAAAAATTAAAAAAGTTGTCAAAACGTTCAATCTGTGAGAGTGCAGCTTTAAGGAAGTCTATATGTACATCATTGTGTGACTCAATCATTATTAAACTAAAAGTTTAAATTTAAATGCTTGGAGTATGTTATGGATCCCAGACATATAACCCCATTAACAATTAAATCAGGCCAAAGTTGAAACAAGATCATTTTCGGCCCGTTTACAGGGGCGGGGCCAACACTTGACATTAGAGGGGGCGTTATTTAGGGGTACAACCTTTTGTCATACGCCCCTACTTCAGAACCGAAAGTATATGGCGTAAACTATTTGCATGGGGGGTTGAGTTTATGGTGCGGTTTTATCGTGTTTTATTACTTGTTTTCTACGGTATTGAAATAAAAAGTAAACTTTAACTATTTTAGAGAGGGCGCGCGCCAGGTGCGCCCCCTCGTAATCCACTTGTGGTTTAAACTACCAAATCGGCCCCATCCTGTAGACATTTCGGCCCCAATTTTTTGTTTATTTTTCAATAAATAGATAGAGATCAACAAGATGTATAGTGTACAAACTGGACACTAGCAATTGTTAGCTTGACTATTTTAGTATTCAAAAAAAGGAGGCTCTATTACTCGCCCATCATGGCCATAGGCGTCGGGGTCCAGTTGAGGTTTTAGGGCAAGTTTTGCATTTTCACTCATAACCCCAATACCCTTCATTCAAATCACTTAATTCCTCACACAGTTGTTCTGGACCAACACAATGAGGTAATATAACTCCGTATTATCCTAAATACAAATTATGGCCTCTGATTGACATACTTTAGGAACGTAGGTTAAAGTCTTAGGGCACATCGTGTTACGTTATTTTAAGTTTTATGGCAAATACGGCTTTTTACTTTTAACTCCCTTACCCTTCATGTATTTGACTTCAAACTTCACACAATGATTGTCGCACATCTTACAATACGTTACATAATACCATTTTATCCTTAATACATATTTTGGCCCCTGCTTTACTTAGGAACTAAGGTTAATGTTAAAAGGCATATTGGGTCCAGTTTAAGTTCAAAGCTGCAATCTCACAGATTTACCGTTTCTACAACTTTTTTATTTTTTGTCTTGGAATGAGCAAACTTTTGCGTAAAAATATACAAACTAGTTTTAAAAGTCTGCTGACAAAAAATCAGATTGCAGGTTTTCATATTTCCGTTAGAAAATTTATGTTTTATGGCTGAAAGCTTTACTAACGGTTTAAAGAAAATGCATAAAACATCCATTTTTTAACTTAATTATAAAAATCTGCGATCTAATGTTTTGTCATCAGTCTTATATGACTGGTTTACATGCATTTTCGCATAAATTGGCATGTTCCTAGGCAAAAATTGAAAAAGTTGTCAAAACGTTCAATCTGTGAGAGTGCAGCTTTAAAGGCAAGTTGGGGTTTTCACTTATTACTTCCATACCCTTCATTGAACTAACTTAATACTTCGCAAAGTTGGTAAGGGCCATCACACAATTAGGTTATATAACTCCATAGTATTCCTAAATAAATCATATTGCTTTCGACAGTCATTCTTTTACCAAAGTGAAACTTGTTTTTAAGAATGAAGTACGCCCTTGTTTGAGTGGCCGGCATGAGGGGGCTTCAAACTCACTTATGAAGGTCAATGTTACTTAAGATAGAAAAACAGTTGGTACTGGATAACTTTAGTTAGGGTTGACATATTGTGACCAAACTTGGTTAATAGGAAGAAAGCATGCAGGACTTCCATGGAAATACGTCCCTAAGGCCACGATGAAGGTCAATGTTACTAAAGTTAAAACCTCCCAGCTGTAACTGAATCTCACAACAAGACTGAAATTCTTCGGTCAGTCATTTAAAACTTGGTTTTGTCGCATTGCGGCGTTTCTTGTTTACATTTAAATTTCATTTATTATTGCTTTTGATATGCACATGTATATCACCTCATTATTGTATTTATTTCTAAGACAAAGTCGCGTATAGTCGGGAGAATTACGACAGCTATAAATCAATATACTGCACCTGAACTTTCAATATATTTTATGTATATATATTTTAAATGACTATAACATCGTAAACTCATCGCACTCCACTAAAACCAAAATACTTTTTTATGCCGGCGAAGGTGAGCATATTAGAATTGCACCCTCTGTCTGCCTGCGTGTCCTGCTCAATTTCCCTTTCTTGTATGGAAAGTTTTTAAAATAACTTGCCATATTTGATAACGTGTCTTGGCAAGCCCTGTGTCCCTACCTCTAAGGTCAAGGTCACACTAAATGTTTGTTTTTCTTTTGAAAGCTGCATAAAATGCATAGAGTATAGTTGGTAGTGTTCATGCTGTAACTTTCTCTGTGTCAACGGCTTTTAAAATTACTTGCCATATGTGTTCGACATACAAACACGACGTGTCGCGTGCAAGACCCGTGTTCCTGCCTCTACGGTCAAGGTCACACTAAGTCTTAGTATTGCTTCACAATGCAATGGTGTATATAAGGGAAAACAGTATATTAGGTGGTTTGGGCTTTAAAGCTGCACTCTCACAGATTTACCGTTTTTACAACTTTTTTTTGTCTTGGAAAGAGCAAACTTTTGCGTAAATATCTGCAAACCAACGATAAAAGATAGCTGACTAAAGATCAGAGTGCAGATTTTCATATTTCCGTCCAAAAATTAATGTTTTATGGCTTAAACCGTCACTAACGGTTTAAGAAAACTGCATAAAACATCAATTTTGGAGCGCAAATATGAAAATCTGCGATCTGATCTTTTGTCATCAGAATTTATCACTGGTTTGCAGATATTTACGCAAAAAATTGCTCGCTCCAAGACAAAAAATAAAAAAGTTGTCAAAACGTTCAATCTGTGAGAGTGCAGCTTTAACGTTTTTATGGTCTGGCCTTATTCATAGGTCAGTTAAACATTCGAGGGCACTCGTCACATTCTGTGACATGTCTTGTTTTTGCTATATTTCTGCATTTTCGATATCATGGAGTTGATAACAAATTTGGTTCAAAACATATTAAGAGACAGGAGTTGCAGTGACTTAGCATCTTCATGCTTGTGTTTGTCATGGTCGCTTTGACAATTTGTAACATACTAAAGGCCATCGGTTTACCATGGCATTTCGAGGGATTTTGTCACATTCATGTGGCAATTCTGTTCATCCTATTTCAATTACAATTCAAAATACAATGTTTGTAAATGCTTCAAACCGTAACGAAAATATCCATATTCTGATTGACATGAATTTAGTGATGTAAACAATATAACCAATTGAAAAAAAACTTGGTATTTTTTCCGATATACATTTGTGAGTAATGCAGTTAAAACTACAGGGAGAAACCCAGTGGTCAAGGTCAGGCACAATGCTCAGCCCTAACAAACACTGAATGAGAGGCAAGCAACGTCACAACTTAATAACAGTTACATATTACACTTGCATCCAAATTAGGGATGAATGAATTTTGAAAATCGCGTTTCGCGAAACGATATTTCATATAAAAAAATGTATCCTCATTTTCATGATTTTTGCATTTAATACAATTGGATAATTATGATTTATTTGTCTTTGACTACCATTTTGTTTTTTAATTTTAGCTCGACTGGCTGGAAGAAAATGAGAGCGATACTCCACACCATCTTCGTTTGCGTCACACCTTGGTTAAGGTTTCGCATGTAAGCACATTTAAGTCAATATCTCACCGATCTTCTTATAATTCAGCAATTAGCGTAGAAAGCTCAGTTTAAGTGTTGCTTGTAAGCACACATTAGTTATTATCTCAGCAACAACTTGATGTATTGCATTGAGACTTTAAACAATGGTTCTCAGCCATCCTATTTAATATAATTGATCAAATAAGGTATCTGTAATCTGCTAATTATGGCCAATTTATATTCGACATTAGATTAATGGGTATTTCCACATTTAAAAACAAATCAGTGAATCTGGTTATAAGAGGGTATTAAAATGCATTTACGTTTCATTCTATAAATGAAAAAAGATACTAGAAATATTTCGCTGATGCGAATTGATAAGTATCCCTTCTGCTCTTATTCGAAATATATCAGCTGATCCAATAATAATGAACATCCCTAATCAAAACACCTTGATCAATAAAAGTTGGGGTTAGCCTTTTGGAACGCCTTAAACCATAAAGTAGTTGGAATAATCCAGTTTGTTCTTAGCCCTTTCCACCATCTTCATTTGAGAGTACTGCTCCATCTTGATGTTTGGGTCACGTGTTTCGTTTAAGATAACGTGATTTTATATTATTATTATTACAATAATTTGTTAACAGAACTAAGTAGAACAATATGAATAATATGAACATATTTCATTTATAAATATTGCTTGAAAGAAACATAGTCTATTTTGTACTGTTTCGTGTAACCTTCAGGTAATTCCCCTGATTCCTGCAACATCAGACCGGGTGGAGTCAGCACGGAGTTTAGAACAAAATGGCTTCGTACAAAGACATCCTTAAGGAAAAGGATAACCAGAACTGGCAGAAAGGATCCCTCGCTCTCAAGATCACCAAGGCCGGCCTACGAGGCCTTGTTGAAGGAGAATCGCATCGCTTTCAGCAAAAGATCCACTCGTCAGTCCTCCGGGCCAGGCATCTTGCTGCTGGAACAACATGCAGCCTTTGTCTGACAGGAAATGTATTGCAGTGTCCAACAAATGGACTGTGCTCACAACCGCGAAACTGCAAGTACCACAAGACACCATTTACGATACCTTGCCGACCTTGCCCCTCACATATATGTGATGACTTTCGGGATGAAATATGGACTGTCCACAGATATCGTAAACCATCCTGTGGTGGACCATCCTGGAAGAATACCAAAGCCAACCAATGGTGTACGAACCATTGGCAAATAGCCAAATGCTTTATGCCACCTGACGGCTATCACGATGTGACGTCGTACGACGATATGTCGTCACTGTCACACACTGTGCCATCACCGTCATACACTGTGCCGTCACCGTGCGATCACTGTCACAAACTGTGCCGTCACCGTGCCGTCACTATATTACACTGAGCCGTCACCGTGCCGTCACCGTCATACACTGTGCCGTCACTGTCATACACTGTGCCATCACTGTCATACACTGTGCTGTCACCGTCATACACTGTGCCATCACTGTCATACACTGTGCCCTCACTGTCATACACTGTACCCTCACTGTCATTTAATTGGAAATGAATTGCGGAGTTGATGTCGTTATCGGGGTATGAACGCAATTGGGCTGGTCAAAGTGTGTGGAGTTTAATAGAATCCACGCGTACTTTGACCAGCCCAATTTCGTTCATATCCCCGATAATGACATCAAACCCACAATTCATTACTTGAATACTTCATTACACCAATAGTTCATTATGTCATTCACGAATTGTTAAAACAATACTTCATTTCATTTAGGAAACCTTTCAGTTATCTTTTCTTACACATTCTGTAAATGGAATGACCCGACTGTAACTGGACACATTTTATCAAATGATATCATAATTACGCTGGAAAAGATCAACCACTTGAAATCACTTTAAATGTAAAATTGAAATACATATGTATCATAAATTAACACTTTCTAAAATGTTGATTAATATTTTACGGGACTTGCTGAGACAACAAAAACAACAACAAGATGAACAATTTTCATGTCTTTTGTTATGCGATGAATTGCGATCCGAACATGTTGGGTTCATAGGATGATAATTGCAAAGCAGTTCATTTAAGGAATGGAAGTTAAGGTAAAAATATACACTGTTTAATGACGGCCTATTGTTTTATAAGAGGCAAAACTTTTAAGTTCATAGAATTAAAAATATGACATAGACTCTTACATACAAATACGAATATAAAAGTATTATGGATCATAAGTGATTCAAGAGCCTATTATAAATTCTATGATATTAGTAATAAGCAAACATAGCGAACTATGAAAAAAGTATTAAATATCATATAGAAGTTTATTATTGAACCTGTTCAGAAGCATCCGTCAGTTCATGTGTAGTTCTGGCTTCCATAACTTTAAAAGTCGGAACATAAATAGGTCCAAATAAGTTGAAGAGAACAGAAGATTATTTCGACATTTATGAAACAAGGCAATCTCCATTCTTGTCATACAAATATAAACAAGTAAACAAAATATTCATGCGTGTGATCATCGTGATAAAAAAGACAATATTGATAACAAGTAAATAATTTAAGTATAGCTCTGATAGTAATATAAAGTTCATCTATGGCAATATTGTGAATAATAACAGATATCACAAGCTGTATAGATAGTTAATTAGATATATAAATAAAATGTGGGTGGTTAATTCTTCTAACAATGATAAAACTTAAACAATGTCATTGATTAAAAGATTTCTTAAAAAACAGGTCCAAATTAGCACTATAAAACTTGTTGCTGGAAGTTCTTTAGCTAGTCTATGTAATGAAAATGTTTCCTTGTATAAACTGTTATTAACAACATCTATGGAAAGAAAAGAAAAATCGAGTATTAAACATAATTTATCTAATTACCCGAAACGGGTCATTAGAAGTGAAATCAGTTTGATGAAACTTTTTTGAACAAATATATGTGAATTTATGCTATGGGAACATTTTGATTTATATTATTTTATTTATGTTTTTCTATGTAAGATGGGCAGTGGGTCAAGCAAACCAAAGACAAGTGGAACTCCCAATAAATCTAACAACAGTGGAGGGGATACTTCAGCAGACACACAGAAAACCTCAAAGGTTCCTCCTTACTTTAAGCCTGTAACAAGTAAATACATGAAACCAATGGAATAGTTGCAATTCCAATCAGAATTCCTGAACAGACAAGTCAACTTTAAGTTTGGGTTCCATCGCAAATAATGCCAAAAATAGATTGACAAAGAATATGCAATTGCCATAGATTTATTTCATAAAGAAACATATTCTTTTGTTCTACCATATTTTTATGGCGTCTCAGAGATCTGTCAATTCTTTGGGATTCTTTTGATTTAAGTCGAGTCGAGTCAAGTCCGGTAAATGGGTTAACTAGCTTAACACGTCCGCTGGGAACTATTGACTCTAGAACAGTGCTCTTGATCAACGTCCTTGTCCTTGTTTCGCTCGTATTATTCAACGCAAAAAGCATTAGCCTTCTAGGATGTTAAAACAGTTTGACGAACAAGGTGATAGTCATCCTGGAATAAACTGTTATATTTTTGCATTTAAGGAAAGTCTTGGCGGTAAAAATCACAGATTATATTCCATTGATATTTCCGTTAATATTCACTATTTTTGTAGTCTCACACTATGTCAACAAACGCATTCCTATATCTCAGCAGCCCATCATTAGATCGTGAATTTCCGACTTATTTAGTTCGACCTTGGCAGGTTTCCCATATCTTCCGAAAACCGGGCAACCTCAGTCTATATTCCGGATAAAAAAAATATAACACATTTTTAGCAACATTGCTGTTCAGTGAGAAATAGATCTGGTCAAAAGTAAATACAAAATAGTAAATAAGTATAAAAATGATCGTTATCACACCATTTATTATAATAATAATCCTTAGCACACCAATAAGTATAAAAATCATCCTTATCACACCAATTAGTATAACAAGTATCCTTATCACACCAACTAGTATAAAAATTATCCTTATCACACTAATTAGTATAAAAATTATCCTTATCACACTAATTGGTATAAAAATTATCACACTAATTAGTATAAAAATTATCCTTATCACACCAATTGGTATAAAAGTATCCTTATCACACCAATTCCGAACAGACAGTAATAAGACAAAGAACTTTTATTTTGCGATTGAGACAACGTTCCGATCAAAGAAAATGCTGCATGCCTGACAAGATTTAATTTTCGCGAAATCTAGGCCAGCCAAGGATAATAATCTCAATAAAATAGAGTAACAATGTGTTTGTCAGGAAAATCTCTACATGTAAATTGACATTTATAGTTTTCATTCGAGGAATGGAAAAGTGTTTGCTTAAGAAGTTCCTAAAAAACAATGAGTTTTACTCCACAACATTTCAGCATTTTAGCAAAGATTTTTAGCATTTGTTTTATACATAATCTATGCGCTTTTAAAATATTAAAACATACATTATTTTGAGTCATGTTATACTCTAATGTGGAATATGAGTCGAAGTTGAGATTAAGGGACTAAAGCATTATTGTGAAGTTTGTGTCTGCATTACAGCTTAAACATATTTGAAAAAAAATCTAGTTCATGAGAAGAAGAGGAACCAACTTGTTGCCAGCTTGTTGCCAACTTGTTATATGGTAGTATCTAATTAACTGTTTGACTTTACTTTGGACTCAGATGTTTTACATTTCTTTAGCTTGGTGTAAGCTGGTGAATGTGCCGTCATACGTGATTTGTATAACGTATTAACTAAAATAACTGAAGAATATCAATATAAAATGTAAATACATGTACGTGTAAGTTCAAATACCCTTCTCTGTGTGGCTTTGGTAACCAAGATAACCAACCTCTCGAAAAGTGCCAGGTGTAGGCCTTGAATACTTATGTTAACAGTAACGCGACATTATTTATCACATGTTTTACACCCAACATCAATCACAAACATGTATATAGTTATCTTTTAAATATTTCATATTTATATAAACGGGAAAATACTGCCTAAATCAGATAATTATTTCTAAGGGGAATAAATAACCAACATAACCATTCTTCATTTAATAAATGGCAAATTCATTTCGATACCAAGTTCAAAAACACATTTCTTAATCGAACCAGTTCTATGACTTTCCACTTTCTGTCAACAGTTTGCTATATTAAGCTCTGCAAGTCTACTACAGAGAGGCTTAAACGGTACCGGCTGCCCAACTGCAGTCAGGACAACACGCGCCTGGGGGCCTGATTCCTTCACAGGCTGGACACATCACGGGGTCGCAAGTTATGACTCCATTGTGGCACCTACAGTATAGGCATGGGTTGGACTCTTTCTGTGGTACAGTTTCCCCTATAATATGATTTAAAACATATACCATAAAGCTATATAGCAAATATATAAGCAACAATTCTAGAGGTTTTAAATTTTTTAGCTGTTGGTTTAATTTATAATATGCAATGCGAGTTTATTAGACTGTTTACAAAATGACACTATAAATAAGCATTCTAATATTGATTCTTAAGTCGTTATATAATGCAGGAAACACTAAATAAAAACCGTATGCATGGCAAGTTTTTCAGAGGTGTGGACTAAATAATAGAATTTAAACAATATCCAAAGATCTATTTAAAACTCCATTGATTCTATTGATACAGAAACAAAAATGTGATTCTTACCATCATTATACCAAACGCCACTTTGGTAGCATCTGTGAGTCGTTGAAGCTAAAATGATAAAAAAAAACTAAATTATTCCTTAAAACAACAGGACCATGATGGCCCTAAACGGCTCATCTGAGTGAAACCGTTAAAACGTTGTTGTTGTTTTAAAGAAAGAATGAGTTCATAGGTTTATGGCAATGCAACAAGGGATTAAATTATGATCGAGTATTGTCAAATGTTGAAGTAGTTAAGGTCATCCAAGCACAACATTTATATTCACTTTCAAACCTGTTCACATGGTCTAAATTTAATTCTGTAGTTTGAAAAATAAAAATATGTGAAAAGGTCATAGTATAGCTAATCCGAGAACATTATTGATATTTGTTTGCAAAACCTTTCCATTGTTGAAGTTTCAGAATTAAGCAAAAAGGTCAAACAGTCAATGTCATCAAAGCCCAACATTGGTTTTTGTTTTCAAAAATGTTCACATGGTCTAAATTGTATTGCAGTAGCTTCAAAAATAAGAAAGTTGGTCAACATGTCACAGTATGTCATCCGAGGACAACTTTGATACATGCTTTTAAAGTTTAAGTATTAGCCGGGGCAATATGATCCTACTTTGTCGTAGCCTGTACGCGCGGGGGGTCCCATTTTCCCCAAATGAGCCTTTGAAATTCGCATTTTTCAGAAGAAGAAAAAATCAACATTATAAACAGACATTTAACAAAGTCGAGTAATTTCAATTCCGCTGCTTTTATAAACAATGTGAAATAAGATGGATTCTTAGTCAAACGGCGTTTTGCGCCAATGGAGTGTCTTTCTGTAGGACAAGCAGCCTCGTTCTGAGATTGACCTCTAAATTGACTAAATATAATTATGGAAAACCCAAACCAACTCGAGAACTAGCAAATTAATAAAACGAAAACATATGTGGATTTGACTCATCCACTGTTTAACAATAGAAGGAATATATCCTTAAACGCTATATTATATGACTGCCATGAGCTACAATAATGTTGTTACATATATGTGCCTTAAACTGTTTTCCGTGTTTCTATACAATGTTCGTGCTTTGAAATGTAGCCGTATAGTATCACGGCGATTTGAGCTATGTTGCACAGCTTAATCAGCAGCTAAGACAAAACATTGGTGTTAAAGCCGATTCCTATTCAGACTTTGTAAAATACCCGACTATATGTCCCTAAATGACATATGACACGTGTTTAGTGTATTGTCATCACATTCACACCTCTGGAATTAGGGGCCAGTCGTTGTATAAATAAAACAAACGAACTTTATAAACAACAACAGTGTTGTAGGCAAAAGGTTTTTTATTCTCTTTATTGAGATTGAGAATAAGTATAATTACTCTTTTTTTCGAATATTCGAATACCAATTTTGACATTCGAATACCAAACGTTTGATTGAATATTCGAATATTCGTTTGCATCCCTATTTTAAACTATACACACGGTCCACATGTTATTGCTGCAGCTTCGAAAATAAGAAAAAAGGTCAAAATGTCACAATCAATGTCATACAAGCTGCCGCGAACTGTCGCGAGGATGACATTGACGATATGAATAGTTGTTATACTTGTTAAATCACATGTTTAAATAAAAATGCCATATAAATAGTAATTTACTTAATGTTAATATTGCATACAACTAAATTTGTTAACGATAGTGTATGTAGTTCTTATAAAGATGTACTCCCTCCGTAATCCATGTACTATATCAGTGTGTGTTATACCACGTGACAAATTGCGTCATAAATGCTATTTCGGAAGGCAATATTTTGCTTCGACTGAAGACTTTAAACAAAGATAAGTTCACTTTTTTCTTCACCATTTTAAATGAAACAAAGCGCAGGCTACGCCGCTTACAGAGCCCCGTCCTCGGTCTTTTGCCAGAGTTTGATTGAAAGTTTAGTTTCTTCTTCAAACCTTTTCACGAAACGGCCGTCTGACGGAGCCCTGTTAAAACATTATTTCGGAAACAGGTTTGTCGAATTGTTTGATGAAAATAATCAAGTTATCAAACTCCGGTAAAAATACGAAAGCGGGGTCTTTAAGCTGCATAGACTTCCCTTTGTTTCATTTAAAATGGTGTAGTAAAATAAAAGCGGTCTTTGTTTTCAGTCTTCATTTTAAGCAAAATGTAGCCTTCCGAAGAAGCATATATGACGTAATTTATCACGTGGTATACACACACGGTATATTATCACTTGTTAAACTTTTACTATACGTCATTGCACCGCTTAAGTTTGCATTTTTGAGTAGCACCGCTGGTGTGTTTTAACGGTGCCTTTGCACTGCCGATGTCTGCTCCGTTAAAACGGGATACCGTGTAACTCGGAATTCTCGTGTATTTCAAGCCCTAATACTTAGTATATAAAGCCGTGCGATTTATATTCGATAGAGATAAATTAACATTGGATCTTTCCGGACTTACATTATAGCAGGTTATTTTGGAGATAACATGTGAACAACCCTTATTTAATATAAAAAACAAAATCGGATTATTGCTAACTATCTCTATTTGTGAATAAATTTAAATCATAAATTTATAGTGACTTTGTGTTGATTAAAGAATTCATAAAAGCTTGGAAAAACTTTATGTCTTTGTATCTCTCAACTACAGTGTGGCAAGTGTGGGGACGAATGAATAAGTGAAAAATAAACTTCGCCACACAAGCACAACATTGATATTTGCTTTCAAAACTGTACACATGGTCCAAATTACATTGCTGAAATTTGAAAAATAAGAAAGACGGTCAAAAGGTCGCAGTCAATGTCATCCAATGAAATTCTTGATATTTTTTTTAAAACTGTACACATGGTCCAGATTCCAATGTTGTAGAGTAAAAAAATAAGAAAGTAGGTCAAAATGGGTTTTGGCCAGCTTTGAACCTAGGAGCACGGATGCTACATAAAAAAAATATCAAAAGTTTGTGCCAAGCGGTTCTAGACAAGAAAATGTTCATGGTTTATCTTAAAGAAGTCTATAAGAAACTTATAACCCAAGGGGCACGATTTGAACAAACTAAATAGAGGACCACTATATGATGATACATACACAATATCAAGGGTCTGCGCCTAGCTGATTCAGACAAAAAGATTTTCAAATATTTCCGTATAAGTCTAGATCTATAGTAGTCTTGTCAACCCTGGGACGTGGCAGGTTATGTCCCCAGGGGCACAAATTGAACAAACATGTTAGAGGATGACTGTATGATGCTACATACAAACTATCAAGGGTCTGGGCCTCGCAGTTCAAGACAAGTAGACTTTCAAAGTTGTTAGTATAAGTTTAAACTTATTTGTTTTAAATCGATAAGGAAACAAGTAAGTACAATATTAAATCAATCACTCTCGTTGGCACGATGTAACGCGAGAGTGTGGTCCTGTGTTGTGAGGGAGGCCGGAGTACCCGGAGTAAAACCACTTGTCCGGCTAGGTGACCACAAACCAAATTCACCTTTGTGAAATTCGAGGACGCTTACCATTGCGCTAGCCAGAAAACCAAGTTTGTCCTGATAGCAGTCTATATGAGCCTTGTGATCTATGCGGCGGGTCAAGTTTTGTTTTGAACAAACTTAATAAAGGACTTCTATATGATGTTTCATACAAAATATCAAAAGTCTGAGCCTAGCGGTTTCAGAAAAGAATATTTTCAAAGATTTCCCTGTATGTCAGACACTTGTGACCCCGGGACAGGGCCATGATTTGAACAAACTTGACAGGGTACCTCTAAACTCTGTAACACACCAAATATCTAAGCTAAATATCTCATGTTTTTTGTCAAAAATATTTTTACAATTTTTCCTTTCGGTTGCCAAAAGTTTTTCATGGAATTCTCTGTTTTTGACATTTTTGAAAAAGCACAATTCAAGAAACATAAGAGTGAAGTTTCATCGAAATTGGCAAGACGGTTTATATGGGAGCAAAACAACATTTTCAGTTCTGACTAGTACATTTTGCTTTCTTGCATTTACATCTTGTGCTTTCTGACTTGCGACATCTAAGCGACAGTAGTGTTCAAAGTCATCTTACTTGATGCTATCTTCCATTCATTTTCAATGTCAATTCAGTTTAGTTAATATAATCTGTCACAAACCATTTAGAAACTTCACATTCTCCTTGAGACTGAAAGGCACATGTAAAAAATCACTTTGTAACATGTCACTGCCACGAAGCAGAATGTAAAACAGCACCGTTTTTGACAACAGAAGGCGCAAGTTCTTAAAGTTATACGGAAACGGCAAACTCTCAGAAGTAACTAGTCACCGTTTTCAGTTTTTAAAAACTATATTTAGAAAATTAAGGACGTAATAGAGCAAAACGTACAAAAAAGAAAGCAATATGTTTAGGCTGTACAAGACATAAAGTAAGATGTATATTTGTTTCAATACCTTTCCTTAGGAGATGTCGCTTGGAGCAATCATTGACAGACAACAGACTGCGGACCGAAGGCCGACGGACGGTGGGCGATAGGAAAAGCTTACATTGAGCTCTATGTGCTCAGGTGAGCGGAAATCAAATCAGTGTCTACATAAACTGTATACTTATGATACTCATCATTTTAAATTGTATAGCAAATAGTTGGATGATGATCAATGCACTAACTTACTTATAGGAATTCTGCACACCTTTCCACAGCCGTTTCTACAACATTTCTGTTCATTCGGGCAATCCCAGTCATCGGTGCACATGTGAATACTCGTGCACTCTCCGAAAGGCCACGGAGTAGGGCACTCTCCTGCTTTTTCTATTATTTTAATATATGTTGTACAAATAAAGCAAAGTTAAACGAGAGTCCCATTTTAAGAGGCACACGCTAAAGACTAACATTAACTATTTATAAGAGTCACAAGGACACAAGACTAAGAACTAACATTAACCTTTTACATAGAGCTATAAGGACACACGGCTAAGGACTAACATTAACTTTTTACTAGAGTCACAATGACATAAGACTTAGGACTAACATTAACTATTTACTAGAGTCACAAGGCCACAAGGCTAAAGATTAGCATGAACTTTTACTAGAGTCACCAGGACACAAGGCTAAGGACTAACATTAACTATTTACTAGTGACACAATGACACAAGGCTAAGGACTAACATTAACTTTTACAAGAGTCAAAAGGATATAAGACTAAGGACTAACATTAACTTTTTACTAGAGTCACAAGGCCACGAGGCTAAGGACTAACATTAACTATTTACAAGAGTCACAAGGACATAAGATTAAGGACTAACATTAACTATTTACTAGAGTCACAAGGACATAAGGCTAAGGACTAACATTAACTATTTACTAGAGTCACAAGGCCATGACGCTAAGGACAAACATTAACTATTTACTAGAGTCACAAGGACATAAGATTAAGGACTAACATTAACTATTTACAAGAGTCACAAGGACATAAGATTAAGGACTAACATTAACTATTTACAAGAGTCACAAGGACATAAGATTAAGGACTAACATTAACTATTTACAAGAATCACAAGGACATAAGATTAAGGACTAACATTAACCATTTACAAGAGTCACAAGGACATAAGATTAAGGACTAACATTAACTATTTACAAGAGTCACAAGGACATAAGATTAAGGACTAACATTAACCATTTACAAGAGTCACAAGGACATAAGATTAAGGACTAACATTAACTATTTACAAGAGTCACAAGGACATAAGATTAAGGACTAACATTAACTATTTACTAGAGTCACAAGGACATAAGGCTAAGGACAAACATTAACTATTTACTAGAGTCACAAGGACATAAGACTAAGGACTAACATTAACTATTTACAAGAGTCACAAGGACATAAGATTAAGGACTAACATTAACTATTTACTAGAGTCACAAGGACATGAGACTAAGGACAAACATTAACTATTTACTAGAGTCACAAGGACATAAGACTAAGGACTAACATTAACTATTTACTAGAGTCACAAGGACATAAGACTAAGGACTAACATTAACTATTTACTAGAGTCACAAGGACATAAGGCTAAGGACAAACATTAACTATTTACTAGAGTCACAAGGACATAAGATTAAGGACTAACATTAACTATTTACAAGAGTCCAAGGACATAAGATTAAAGACTAACATTAATTATTTACAAGAGTCACAAGGACATAAGATTAAGGACTAACATTAACTATTTACTAGAGTCACAAGGACATGAGACTAAGGACAAACATAAACTATTTACTAGAGTCACAAGGCCACGAGGCTAAGGACTAACATTAACTATTTACAAGAGTCACAAGGCCACGAGGCTAAGGACTAACATTAACTTTTTACTAGAGTCACATGGACACAAGGCTAAGGACTAACATTAACTATTTTCGAAAGACATAGAACGTACAGCACATGTTTTATTTCAGCATAAGCATTTAGTTGCATGTTGTTTGGTCTCACAATATTAGAAGATACAACATCGTATTGCTTCATAGTGCAAATTAACAAAATGCCGTCAAACTATGGATGTGAAGTCTGGATACATACCGATACAGCCGATCTTTGTGCAGGATACACTGCCGTCTCTGCAAACGCAACTGTTACACTTATCCTTAAACGTTTCGCCGTGTGCATAGGTCTTTCCGTCTGTGTGGAAGCACTTCTTGTCTACAATACATTAGTGTGTCGAGGACACAACGTTGTGACTATTAGACCTTAGATTCAGCTCAATAATAGTCCACAAACAACCAAGAACGGAAACTCTTTATCTAATTTATATCGATTGGGATAACTTCGGAGAACTAATATGAATAATTATTGGGTCCGTTTGGTGAACAGAAACCAGTTATGTGTCCTTTTTGACATACCAAGATAGTAATAACTTGGTATGTTACCATTCACATACAAAATGTTATGATTTTAGGACTATTCAACTCATAACTAATGCACCTTTAAGTACATTAAAAATATCCGAAAAATAAACAGTGTTGCTTCAATTGTCGTTTGCACTGTCACCGACATAGTTTTATACATTTTGAATAAAATGTTATCAAAAATTATTTTGCATTATCAATAATACAATGTAAACTAAAGGGACAAGTCATGCATCCAAAAATATACATTATATCTTTCAAGTTCACTACCTATCTGAATTATTCAAATCAAGAGTATTGACAAATATTCAATTACTAACGTCAATTTATTTTAAAGTTAAGTGACACACTATGATTGGATACTGCAACACATACAAACACTTATCATTTAGGCTAAGAACGATACATTTGGAAGGGTATCCATTATTACTACAAGCTACATCCAAGGTAAAAAGTCATAGCTTGGTTCATTACTGTTCTTGGCTATTGTACCAAACAGTTTAGCATCAGATTATATTCCATCTTTCAGTAGGTTTTAATTTAAACATACTTATAATAGATATATTACATAAAAGTGTTCTTTATTTATTATTTTAATATCTTGTTTCAATATTATGATAAGATTATTAAAAAGTTTTCTTCGTGAAATATATCTATTTGTTAGTTTGTTAACAATATTAAATAATTTTAGGTACAGTTTTATTCTAGCAAAACTTACAAATTAGTTTGATAAAGAATTAAAAGGAAAGTTAAATGTAAAATCACTGTACTAGTGTAAGCACTTTAAACAACTTACAGATAGGACTGCATATGGGGCAGCAGGAGTCGGAATTTGTGATGACCTCCCCATCAGGACAATCTGGAATCATGCAGGCTGCTACCGCACACTCGAGAGGCGGACTTGGAGCGGCATTAACGCTTGTTAGCACCAAGGCAATAACCGCACTTATTAACACAGTCGATAAAGACATTGTGTTTTGCGACGATTTAACTAAACAAAAAGAGAAAATAACTGTTTAAGTATATATTTGTTTTGTTCCAGGTTAAGGCATCGTGTTATAAAATAAACAATGACTAGCATTCACATAAATGCTTTTGAATTAAAGAAGATATGTATTTAAAACAACAAATATAAAGTGACTTACATTCTAATTCCAGCATATAACATAAAAATCATCTTTCATTCTATTTTGCTTTATATATCATTTATTTGTACAAAAACAAACACCCACCTGATTCGTTTGTAATCATTGGTCAACTAATGCGGATATGCGGATATGCATATTGTCATTTGCACGTTTACCGTAACGGTACGTGCAAGCCCGATGCAGACACGGATGTCAAGTAAACAATCCTTGACATTTACAAAAAAAAATATTTTGTTGAGCGGTAAGTAATATGCAATTGAGATGTATAGAGTGCAAATGTTAAATCAACTTTACTGTATAGAGTGCAAATGTTAAATCAACTTTACTGGCGTTTTTATTTGTATATAACATTAGTTTTCAGTCCTTTAGTATCTAAGCCCTATAGAATAGTAAGAACGTTTGCGGCCAAGATTAAAAACATACCTTAATAAATATCAATTCAACCCGTTGGAGATGTCCTTCGTCTTTTTATGCAATTTCGCAAACTTTAAAATACACACCGAATAAAGGTATGAGCATGTTACGAATGCATAAAAGAAAACAAACAGGAGGCGAAACCGTATCCAATATATAACAATGGCAGATGAGGTTTTAGGACAAATATAACCGCAATTTGTCATTTTGAAAGAATTTGTAAACGTTTAAGGTTGTTTACATTCAAATATTTATGTTTATGTTTATGATTGTTGATGTTTAATAGAGCTGTTTCGTATGAAGGTTGATATGAGGTGTTCAAGAGGCCTTATGTGCAAGCATTAATTGATTTTCCGTTTTCGTAGATATAAACTTATATACATGTCAAAACAGACTTTGTGTCTTTAAAACTAATAAACGTTATGCCGAAACAGTGCAATTATCTCCAGTAGCAACAAGTAATATCGTTGTGTAGCCATTGCATTGTAAACGTTGTTTACAGAGGGCGCGTGCATTAATATACGTAAGAACTGTAGTCGTAATTACTTGACTATGTGATTTGAAAACGGTATCATAATCACGTAAAAGAGTTTAACAGTGTGCAATTGTTTTCGTGATATTGGGACCAGATTGAAATCGACTTCGTTCATGATAGGCTATGACTGGCTCCGGCCCACCGTACTACTGTACAATGCATTTTGTCAGAATGTATAGAATTGTACTGCTATAAAATGCAAGTTGGTATATTTAGTTTGCCCTAAAATTAGCTTCTAATATAAAGTTTGTATTTACAAAAAGAACGTGTTTGGAAGTCTATAGATTATGTCAATAACGATATCCTATATATGTGACCGTGAAACCGGGTTAAACCCATTGGCAAATGATGTTGAAGCTCTTGCAATTAAATATCAATTGCACTATTCATCGGAGGGAAATTCCCGACGGCTTTGGGGTGAAGTAGCCTCAGTGTAACCAAAGAGATCATTGTCAGTGAGCCAGTTCAGGTCAACCCATCGGTTCACATCCTGTTTCAGAATTTGAATGCATAAATAAACAGATCCTTTATATCATCGGCTCAGCATTTAACCAACTAATATGACGAATAACTTTTCAAAGCCATTTGTATCATCTTCAACAAATTAAAAAACGCTTCCATTTGGATAGCAGTTAATTTCAACTTAACTGGTTATAATTTAACAAAAACATTGTGAACCTGAACTGGACCACGCACAAATGAATGACTTCCCTACTAGAGGTGGCGATACACTTCATTATTAGACTAATACTATATAAAGACATAGTTTAAACCCTAAAGCGGGTTATGTCAGATGGCGGTCTTTGTATGACTTTATAGTACCTTTTAGAGCTAGCACTGTTGTCCCGGCACTGTTGCATTTGTTCGCGGGTGATGTTGTGCAGGTGATGCGGGTGACGTTGAGTACTTGAAATTAATTTATCAGTGTTATTTTTACTGAATTGTTCATTTTTTTAAGTTGATGCTTTTTAATTGTGTAATGAATGATAAATATTGGGACAGGGGTTACGTTATGGCCAAACAAACCAGTTTAAGCCTTCAGTTGACTTGTGTTCCAGTGAACTCGTGTTTCACTGACCATTCCAAAGAGGTAATCCCATCATTTATGGGTAAAGCCATTTTGATTCGTGTGTGGTCTGTGTGTGGTCTGTGTGTGTTTTTGTACGTTTGTAACTTTGGTTCATCGTCGTTTGGGCCTTTGTCTTGTGTCTTTTAACATATTTTTTACTACTGGGTTTATCCACAAGCTTAATCTACAATTAATCGACAACAAAAAGTGTGCTGCACTTCATAAACCGGCAACCGGCGTACCATGTATACATGTTGGACAGGCCAATATAAATGCCATTAAGGAAATAGTCAAAGCTCTATCAGACATCGTCCTTGAAAAATTCATCGCCTCTATAGATATCAAATACATCTGGGTTATATCTTCAAGGAATGTTGCCGGAAATTAAAGA
This sequence comes from Mya arenaria, assembly GCF_026914265.1. Classification (NCBI taxonomy): domain Eukaryota; kingdom Metazoa; phylum Mollusca; class Bivalvia; order Myida; family Myidae; genus Mya; species Mya arenaria. Next base: position 21,686,897 of record NC_069126.1, on the reverse strand, counting down.
CGAGGTCCAACATCGTTAGAGTGCCTAAAAGTTATTTCATCCGTATAATAACCGTGATGTCCGGTGAATTATCAGTTTGAAGCATTATTTTGGTCTCAGATATTCTTTGCTTTAATAAAAATTAAAATATGACTGTTGTTTCGGCGCACCTACCGACTCCACTAAATACACAAGGACATAAAGAGGAACGCTTAGTGCCTATGCAGTCCACCCATGAGAACCATGTACCAAACATGCTAAAACAGAACACCAGACCTCAAAAATCTTCTGGAATAACATAAGGATAGTTTCGGTGTGTTTATCATCAAGAAAGACGAGTTGACCTACAGCGATAGCAAACAGAAAGTTTAACTACTTAATGGCCTGTTTACCTCTGTTTTCACATCAGAAGAGTTGGCTCGAAGTCCAACTATTCCAAAAAGTTGCATAAAAACTCTCCACCCTATATGTGTTACGATCCAGAGCGTCTGAAACTTGCCTCAGTAGAGTTGTCTCCTAGCCTAGCCAAGTTGTTCCAACTGTCACTGTACCAAGGTCATGTCCCACTCACATGTCTTCAAAGAAAAGCTCGTCACCATCAAACTAAAGACCCTCCTCTTTAACATCAGTCTCCGGCAAGGTTTTAGAACACATTATCTTCAGAAACATCGTGTGTTACTTCGATTCACACAACATTCTCTTAGACTACCTGAGACACTCAGCTCTTCATAAGCATTAATGATCAAGTTATAGGTATCGAAAACAATTATTTAAACGACGCAAACCGGATCACCATGGAATTAGGGGTACAACCCACTCCTGGATTGATTACATTCTCTCTCTTCATGCTCTCAACATGTTGTGTAAGAGGGCTCCTTCTCGGCTACCTCGCCTGTAACCTCCAACAGCGGAGCGTCCTTCGACCCCTTCTCTTTCTGGACTACGGCAATTTTCTATCAGCCGAAGCTCGACTTTTCGTTGGTGATTGCCTCCTATATCGTATCATCAATAGCCGAGAAGATTTAGGCTAACTACAACATGACTTTGATAGTCTCCAATCACGGGGAATCATATGGCCGACGACGTTTAACCAAAACAGATTTGAAGTCATCCACAACTTCACAAAGAACAAACATCATCACCTACACCATTCATGGCACGGAACTTCAAACAATTGTTTATTATAAATATTTTGGTGTCACCATTTTTACAGATATCTCATGAAGTCCACCATGTCCTTCATCAGGCGTTAAAAAGTATCCATTCCCCCGAATGCCAAAGCCAATCTCTTCAAGACGTATGTTCGCCCTTCTGTTGAATACGCATCCTGCTTGTCACACCAACCAACTAGAAATGAGTTAACGCCGTGCTGTGAGATTCGTGAAATCCGACTGCACCGGAACTTGCAGCATGTTCCACTCATTACGGCAGTAATGCTAAATCCACCACTGGGTACAATCAAAACCAATGTTCAAGGGGAGATCACTGTGATTACAGCATTGGAGATTTCTTCGTTCTGAAAACAACTTTGGCCATTTAAAGTGTTTTGAGGTGTCAAGTAGGGCCAATGGTCGGAAGTTGACATAATTGCCAAGGTTTCTGCACAAAATAATTTAAAAAGAAATTATTGGTTAATCCCAAAACGAGTAGCATTGAAAATTTTAGTAATTGTTATATTTTTAAACAAATGAACCCATAGTTGATTAATAGAAATTGAAAATTACATTATGTTATACATTTTCGTGACAACTCGTTCTGAGCACCCTTTTTAAATTTCACATATCTGCATCGTTCATGAACTAAGCGCGAGACCATAGGAACTTACATTATGATAGAAAAAAGACTGAAAAGGTTGACATATAAAGGAAGGAAGAACATTCTGATGACTGTTGTTGAAATATAAATGATGCATATGTAACGTCAAAGACGCGACAGATCCCTTCAGAGAAAAGCATGCCCGACCCTGAAGGGGTCCACTGGTCTTTATATACAGTAAATTCTCAATTCACACGGAATCTGGGCTTTGCTAATTTGCATATTACCAACCAAGCACATCAGCGTACTATGAACTGCTTCTGTCTATAACGGAATGTTATACTATGAACGCACATCCGCCTACAGCGGACCGTTACACATAAAAATGAAAATTTAAAGGGACTCGCCCTTGTATCATAAATGCACATTTTTATGAAGAAATATTTTGTCCCTAATCATTGGGATTGTTAAAACTACATTACACACAGCTGGAACCCTTCAACAAATGTTTATATACATGTATATGATCAAATATTGTCTTTAAAGTCAATGATTTTGAATAGCATTAGAAACACTTGTCAAAAATGGTTTTTAAGGTTAAATTATCGCTTGGTTTATGTAAGAGTCCTTTTGGACCAGCACTTTTGTTGTCAGTTTTCATTTTTTACTTGAATGTACAGGCATGGGTTCGTTTCCCACTAAAACTAGTTGGGGTGTTTATTATACTATAATTGTGATTTTTTCTGCAGTTTCATAGAGTAAAATTATTATAATATTAATTAATTTCTGTTTTCAGATGCATTATCTTAAAAAAAAAAATTGGTCCAAAGACATGAGCGATCCCTTTAAACTTTCATATGTAATTGTTTTGGCACTTCATCCTTATCAGTAGATTAAAAACAATCATAGAAAGGTAGTGCCGTCACTGTCATACACTGTTTAACGACAGCCTGTCGTTAAGAGGCAAAACTAATGAAGTTGATAGAATTAAAAACATGACATAAACATACAAGTATGAACATAAAAGTATTATGGATCATAAGTGATTCAGAAGCATATTATAAATTCTATAATATTTCATAGTAATAAGCAAACAAAGTGAACTATGAAAAATATTTGACTGTATTAAATATCATATAGAAGTATATTATTGAGAGTTTTCAGAATTAGATGTTTAGTTCATGTGTAGTTCTCACTAGGCTTCCATAACTTTAAAAGTCGGGACATAAATAGGTCCAAATAAGTTGAAGAGAACAGAAGTTTATTTCGACATATATGCAACAAGGCATCTTGTCATACAAATATATACAAGTTAACAAAATACATGTATTCATGCGTGTGATCATCAGGACAAAATAGACAATGTTGATAACAAGTAAAAAATTTAAGTATAGCTCTGATAGGAATATAAAGGAAGTTCATCTTTGGCAATATTGTGAATAATAACAGATATCAGCAAGCTGTATTGATAGTTAATTAGATATATTATGAAAATGTCAGTGGTTAATGCTTCTAACAATGATTATATAATTGAAACATTAAAAATTTAAACAATGTCATTGATTAACAGATTTCTTAAAAAACAGGTCCAAATTAGCACTATAAAACTTGTTGCTGAAGTTCTTTAGCTAGTTTAAGTGTTGAAAATGTTTCCTTGTATAAACTGTTATTAACAACATCTATGGAAAGAAAAGAAAAATCAGATATTCAACATAAATTACCTAATTACCTGAAAAGTGTAAAAAAAAAATAACAAATATATGTGAATTCATTCTATGGGAATATTTTCATTTATATTATTATTATTTATTTTTTCTTTGTTAGATGGGCAGTGGGCCAAGCAAACCAAAGACAAGTGGAGCTCCAAATAAATCTAACAACAGTGGAGGGGAGACTTTAGCAGACACACAGAAAACCTCGAAGGTTCCTCCAGCAGACGAGAAAATGTCAAAGGTTCCTTCAGCAGCGGAGAAAAACCCACAAGTTCCTCCAGCAGAAGAAAAAATCCCCCATAGTACAGGTACACCTATCTCTTCTAGAAATACATTATTCCAATAAACTCACTTACTTAAAGCCTGGGACAAGTAAATACATGTAATCAATGGAATAGTAGCAATTCCAATCAAAATTCCTGAATGAACAAGTCAACTTTAACTTTGGGCTTCATCGCAAATATTGCCAGATGGCGAATTAATAAAGATCTTACAATAGCCATAGATTTAAATTTTGAAAAATCGTCTTCCTTGATTCTATTATTTTTGCATTATTCTCATATTAGTTTTCTGTATGTCATTCAAAAGTGTCTTGTATTCTTCAATTACCAGAGCAACTGGCTGGATTCTTGTTTTGATGTCTTTATTGGATGCATTTTTCCTGAACCTCTGGCATAAAATTTATGCATATTGTAGTATAATGCTCTTGACCAACATGCACCATTTTTTCTGTTTTCATTCATCTTAATGTTCATCCAATTAATTTATGTTTGTTGTATTACCCATCCCTTGTTGTTTTAGCTCATCTGTTTTTGGAAGAAAAAAAGTCAATGTATTGTGTAAGCCTTTGTGTCCATGTCAGTTGTGTTGCCCGCAATGGTGGAAAAACATTAACCTTGGCTATTACTCCAAAAAATGATATTCAACTGCTAATGATGTAAGAAACAATATGCACATTTAGTGATCATGTACAGCTACTCTGGCTTAAATAATTGCTGTGTTATGCCCCCTTTTCTACTGTCAAACAATAACAGACCAGTATTTGTATTTGCTCTGCAGCCCTTTGTTAGCAAGTTGGTATAAATAAATATAATACCCGGTACTTTGTTTTCAGATGAGAAAACCAGTACAAAGGCACCAGTAGCAGTCACTTCCTCAACAGCTACTCCTATTGAACCGAAGTTAAACCAAAAGCCAGAGCCAAGCACAAACACTTCAGAGAAGCTCACTGAGAGCCAGGCAGAAGTTCCTGTAGAAGAAAAGCTTATTGATGAAGGACCAAAGGAGCAACTGAAGTTTGATTGTGCTCTCAAGTCTGCGTGTTTGCTGGTAAGAATTGTGATATATATAAGTTTCTTAACTTTTGCTTGTATTTTTAGGACTGATTCTGCTTCTATTGACCTGAATGCCTTGAACTAAATAGTTATGGTAGATAAGTATCGCATAGGACTGCAAGATTTCATTTTTAAAGAATGAAATCTTAATTGCCATTATTTTTATTGTTTTTCTTTTGTAAAAGTTTTTATTGGTCCAGCTTAAATTTTACCAGACTTGGCTGATTGGTCAGGCATTTTAATAAAACCTGTGTTGTCTGTTTCTTCAACATGTAAGAACTTGCTGGTAATCACATATGGCTATCTTTCTAGTGAAATTTTGGATGGTTCCAATCCCTACCCTAAAAAATTCATTTTCTTTACCAGATCCTCTCAAAATTTACCAGATTGGACTGGCAGAAAGGTTTTACATATTATAAACATGTCCTTACTGTGGCTTACAGATGAAGCCTGAGAGCGTGTATAAACATGTGACCAGGAATGTGACCAAGTTGCACCTCCCCAGGGCCCTGCCTCGACACTTTGACCTCATGACCTTGCTCAACAAGTTTGAGAATCTTAAGGTAAGGTTGTTTTTTAAATGCTGCTTTCAGGTTGGGATTGAAAACAAGAACATTTCTGTGTTCAATAATAAAGACAATGGTGTGTTAGATTAAAACATAAAAAGTATAACATTCAAATTAAAAAAATAAATAAAAAGTTAATGAATAACCTTTGAATAATCCTAAAGTGGTGATTACATCTTTATTATTTGTTGTCCTACCTGAAAAAAAAATATAAAATACATTCTCCCCCTTTTGAGTTAAACAAAATTTGATTTCAATTATATGTAACACATGTCATTTTCATTTTGGTTTATAGTTTTGTTTTTACAATAATGAGCATGTTATGCTTTATCAATGCTGATCAATGTTCTGTTGTGTTTTTACAGGACCTTGACCTGTCCTTCAACCAAATGGGTCCCCAGTGTTTGCGAGCCCTGTGTTTGGCCATGTGTTACAATACCTCCATTCTCAGTCTGAATCTGGCCGATAACAAATCAGACACAGACACTGCAGTAAGATTTTAGAACTGTGAACAATTTTCAGTTATTTTACTCTGTGACTGAGGGAAAACATTTTGATTTTACAATTTTGTAGTAATTTTGAAACAAGTACTTACAGCCTAATAATAATTTTATTATTCTCGTGAACAAATGTTGTTGGAGAGTTATGACAGTGGTTGTGCCTTTTGGGGGGTAAACAGGAGTACCCAAAGGAAACTTATATTTCTGGCTTGCAAAACTCACATGTGCCCTTCATGGAGCTTGAAGCCAAGTATGCCTTGTATATCAACTGCACTTTGCTATTCTAACAACACTAGCCTACCACTTGCTATCTTGTATTATTTTTACAACAATTCCTATTTCTGCCTTTCACTGTTGATTGTAAAGATATTGTGTAAACATCATAGGAGTGTATTGGTAAGCTGTTGACGGAGAACAAGACATTACAGTACCTAGATGTGTCCAGTAACTATCTGGGGAAGGACTTCTTCTCAAGAAAAGTTGGGCCTGCCTTAAAAGCAAACAACGCTCTCAAAACGTTAAGGTACTGTCATTTTGTATAAACAAAGTTACTATGTTTCTTTTTAATATAATCAGTCATGGTATTTGGATGGCCTTTGTGTCATTGACATCAGCTTCCGAGTGCAAACACTTTAACCTTGGCCATTACCGTTCAGTATATTCAAAAGAAACTTATGTATGTGTTATGGATTTTGGGTCCGAAATACAAGAATCACATTAAGGCAAAATATCTGGTGATACAAATCAGGTTTCTTCTAGAGTGTTGCATGATGGTTATAAAAATGGATGTGTATATCTGTGTGAGGGTAGAGGAATGACAGACATTGCACCTACTTCAGGTGTGAGAGTAGAGGAATGACAGACATTGCACCTACTTCAGGTGTGAGAGTAGAGTAATGACAGACATTGCTCATAGACATTGCTCCTGTTTTAGGTAGGAGATAACCGAAATGGCAGACAAGGCTCCTGTTTAAGGTGTGGAGTAGAGGAATGACATACATTGCCCATAGACATTGCATTGTTTTATGGATGGGATTATAATAACAGACATGGCTCCTGTTTCTGACCAGTGCAAATGTATAGGAATGACAGACATTGCTCCTGTTTCCCATGCAAGATTATAGGAATGCTTCTGTTTGGGTTTGAGCGTATAGGAATGAAAGACATGGCTCCTGGATTAGGTTTGAGAGTACAGGAATTACAGACATTTCTCCTGTTTTAGGTTTGAGAGTACCGGAATTACAGACATTTCCCCTGTTTTAGGTTTGAGAGTACAGGAGTGACAGACATGGCTCCTGTTTTAGGTTTGAGGGTATAGGAATTACAGAAATTTCTCCTGTTTTAAGTTTGAGAGTACAGGAATTACAGACATTTCCCCTGTTTTAGGTTTGAGAGTACAGGAGTGACAGACATGGCTCCTGTTTTAGGTTTGAGAGTACCGGAATTACAGACATTTCTCCTGTTTTAGGTTTGAGAGTACAGGAATTACAGACATTTCTCCTGTTTTAGGTTTGAGAGTGCAGGAATTACAGACATTTCTCCTGTTTTAGGTTTGAGAGTACAGGAATTACAGACATTTCTCCTGTTTTAGGTTTGAGAGTACCGGAATTACAGACATTTCTCCTGTTTTAGGTTTGAGAGTACAGGAATTACAGACATTTCTCCTGTTTTAGGTTTGAGAGTACAGGAATTACAGACATTTCTCCTGTTTTAGGTTTGAGAGTACCGGAATTACAGACATTTCTCCTGTTTTAGGTTTGAGAGTACAGGAATTACAGACATTTCTCCTGTTTTAGGTTTGAGAGTACAGGAATTACAGACATTTCTCCTGTTTTAAGTGGGAGAATATAGGAATGAAATGCAGTCCTCCTGATTTAGGTGCGAGAGTATAGGAATGACAGACATTTCTTCTGTTTCAGGTGGGATAGTATAGGAATGACAGACATTTCTCCTGTTTTAGGTGCAAAGTATAGGAATGACAGACATGGCTCCTGTTTTAGTTGCAAGAGTATAGGAATGACAGACATTTCTCCTGTTTTAGGTGCAAAGTATAGGAATGACAGACATGGCTCCCGTTTTATGTGCGAGAGTATAGGAATGACAGACATGGCTCCTGTTTTATGTGCGAGAGTATAGGAATGACAGACATTTCTCCAGTTTTAGGTGCTAGAGTATAGGAATGGCAGACATTTCTCCAGTTTTAGGTGCGAGAGTATAGGAATGACAGACATTTCTCCTGTTTTACGTGCATAGTATAGGAATGACAGACATGGCTCCTGTTTTAGTTGCAAGAGTATAGGAATGACAGACATTTCTCCTGTTTTATGTGCGAGAGTATAGGAATGACAGACATGGCTCCCGTTTTATGTGCGAGAGTATAGGAATGACAGACATTTCTCCAGTTTTAGGTGCTAGAGTATAGGAATGGCAGACATTTTTCCTGTTTTAGGTGCAAAGTATAGGAATGACAGACATGGCTCCTGTTTTAGGTGCAAAGTATAGGAATGACAGACATGGCTCCTGTTTTAGGTGCGAGAGTATAGGAATGACAGACTGTCGACTGCTGATAGAAGGATTGCTGGAGAATTCCAGTATTACTGACTTTGATATGAGCAGGAATGATGTCTCAGATAAGGCTGGCTTTGGAAAGGCAATGGCGCAATGCTTGCTTAAGGTATTATCAAATAAGTTTTACTGGTAAAAAATATCTGGCTATTTCTGTGTTGAAAAAAAGAGTGTTAGGCTGTTAAAGGTTCAAATTTCAAACAGTTTCAATGAAAGCATAAATTTAACATCAGTCATCACATTAATCATGACATATTGTATATACATACATTAATCATGACATATTGTATATACATACATTAATCATGACATATTGTATATACATACATTAATCATGACATATTGTATATACATACATTAATCATGACATATTGTATATACATGTATATGTACTGGCCTCAATTTAAGAATTTTGTTAAAATTCATTGAAGAAGTTTCATTCGTTGAAATTGTTAAGTTTGCTGCAAAAGACTTAATCAATGAGATTCATTAGTTCAGCATACAGAATCTAATTTAACATTATTATGAACTGTGACTTCTCTTTAGACTGATTGCTGCCTGTCAAGTGTTTGTCTGAGTCGATGTGAGCTGACTGGAACAACAATCTCTGAGTTACAGAAAGGACTATATGGCAATACTTCACTGTGTGAGCTCAACCTCACAGGAGCACAGGTTAGCTTTATTATTTGTGGCAAACCATTTCTTTATAAGCTCACCCTCATAGGAGCACAGGTTAGCTTTATTATTAGTGGCAAAAACTTCCTGTTCTAGCTCAACCACTGTACACGCTCAAATTCACTGTAGCACAGGTGATATTTCTGTCTTGCTTCCATTGTTTTGTTGTATAAGAACCATCCTAACCAGCCGGGATGCCATATCAGCAATTCACCATATCAGACCAATCTAATCTTCACTCTTGGCAATGTTTGCTGCAAAGCTGCTAGTGTTGTCACTGGCCAGTCTAACTGTAATAGTCTATTGTGCATTGCAGATGGACAGTTTGGGTCAGTTGGCAGGCTTTGTTATCATGGCAGCTTCCCATCCATGCCTGACCAATCTAAGTCTGGACAGTGTCCGCTGCAAGTCTTCATCCCTTACTGGTGGTCAGTAACATTTTTTCTTAACATCTGAAGCTGTATATTAATAATATTTAGCTTCAAGTACAATGAAAAAAACTGTGATTTATATAACGATGGAACAAATAGATGTAAAAAATACAGTCATATCCTGTTCTGTTACATCTTTTTCTCTATCTTTTAGATTTTACATCATGTGCTTCCCCATCCAAGCTTCAAGTATTGAGCCTGAATGACTCCAACCTTATGGATGGTTTTCTTACCTCCTTGGAGAAGAGTTGCAGAGGGAAACTACTCAACCTGGTGGAGATTGACTTGACATCCAACAAGGATCTTACAACAGACTGTTTGGACTGTGTGGCTAGCATTACCTCAGGTTTGTCAGTTTTTATGCCCCCTCGAAGAAGAGGGGGTATATTGCTTTGCACATGTCAGTCGGTCCGACAGAAGACCAAAGCTTGTTCAAAAATTCCTGGACCTATGGTCATCAAATTTGACATGAAGTTTGGGCATGACCAGTATATGACCCCTCGTTTTTATCACTTTTAAATGAACTTGTTTAATAAATTTGATACAAAATAAACACTCATTTGAGATCCTCTATATAATGCATGGAATCAAATGCTATCAAATCAAATCATGTAGTTTGGCATCATTTCAGGTGTAAAAATGTCAAGAACCTTTAAGTATTGTTTAAGCAATGGGAAGCAATGAATTGCTACTTTCCATTGCATTTTATATATATGGAAAATTATTCAATATTTAACATATACTTTTTCCATAGATGGAGACACCCCTAGCAACCTTAGAAAGCTTTGTTATGGCCTGAATGAAGGAGATGGACTATCACCTAAAGTAAAGTTGTTCCCAAATCTTCATTACCTGAACATTAGACTCTGTCCAATACTACACGAGGAAGTGGCTGAAATAGGTAACTTTGATTAAGATATAAATCACAGCATTTTATTTAAATCAAAATTTTCCTGAATATATTTGATTTATACATATTTTATTCAACATATACAAACAAACTACACTGAATATACACACACACACAAGTTGTCTATAATATTGAAATGGATTGGAACGAAAGCATAGCTTATAGAGTTCTTCTCTTTTTCAGTTCACATTGTTTAACAATAGCTTTAGTTCTTGACTGAGTAAAATAATAGGCTGAACAATATTTTTCATTTACGTTATCTGTAATTCTGTTTTTTGCAGGCCAGTATATCTCAGGAGCGAGTTCCAGTATCACAACTGTTGTTCTAGATGGCTTGAAACTGTCTTCTGTTGATGTCATCAAACATGTTGTTGGTATGTTTCCTATTTTGGTTTTAAGTTACTTAAAGAGCCTCATTTCTGCAAATAAAATACAATGTTGTACAGTTAATAAGAGCTCCGCAAAATGTTGTGGGTGCCCTATAGTAACTGAATGACTGTGTGTCTGTCCCCATTTTTGTATGATTTTTGTTAATAACTTATAAGTCATTCATGATTTTAAGTATCTTCCATTGCCGAGAGTGTAAGATAGGTTCATCCTTCCCTGAGCGTATGGTGTTTTGTGGAAACGAGGTTTACCGAGTTTCCGCAAAACACCCTGCACAAGGGTTGGGATGAACCTAACTTACACGAGCGGCCATGATAGATGCTTTTTCTTTCACCTCAGATAAACAAAATAAAGAAAAAATGTAATTTTTTTGCTGGGACTCTTTTGTGTGTAGTGAAAATAATTGCGTATGGATATTTCATAATTCGTGGTTGTCATTGATATGCACACAGTGATTGAGATTATATGTTAACTGTCAAATCGGTCTTTAAATAGTTCTGATAGAGTGCAGCATTATTTCTTGAATGGTGCTTGAAAACTTTTTTGCGGTGTCATTTGAAGTGAGAAATAATTAATTAGCGTTCTAAATATTGCCACAAGACAAGGTTTCCATAATGTTACAGACGACAGTCTTCAACAAGGGAGGTAATTGTGTGATGACAATAAAAAAAGGAGTTCCATACAGGTACTTGTTCTATCTTTGCCCGTGGACAAGATAAGAATTTCTAGCATGGTTAAATTTTGGTATCTACATATCTGAGGTGGGAGAAATAAAATTCATACTTTCTAAACTTCCTCACAGTATCAATTTCTCTTCTGTAAAATGTTATGTTACTTATGCTTAAATATTGTCAGATTTATATTTGTATACTAAGAAACAATGACAATTGTAATGGTTTTGTTAACAACTTAAACACTGTTTAAGATATTAAGTTCAAACTTTCTTTACTTGCTTACAGTATATACTTTAATAATAACATGCCTTCAAATTGCAACCCTTTCAAATATGCTATCATTCAAGGTCAAGGTCACACTTAGAGATTAATCATAATGGAATGTTGTTTATATATTTACATACAGCATATTCCCTTATCTTCCTGTGATGGCTCTAGTTTTTAACATAATTGTGTGTTTTGGAGTTTTTTAGTTGCATTCATCTATCATATGCTATTCTCCCCTTATATTTAAAATGCATTAAAGTAACTATCATTCAAGGTCAAGGTCACACTTAGAGATTAATCATAATGGAATGTTGTTTATATATTTACATACAGCATATTCCCTTATCTTCCTGTGATGGCTCTAGTTTTTAACATAATTGTGTGTTTTGGAGTTTTTAGTTGCATTCATCTATCATATGCTATTTCTCCCCTTACATTAAAAATGCATTAAAGTAACTATCATTCAAGGTCAAGGTCACACTTAGAGATTAATCATAATGAAATGTTTTTTTTTATATTTACATACAGCATATTCCCTTATCTTCCTGTGATGGCTCTAGTTTTTAACATAATTGTGTGTTTTTGAGATTTTTAGTTGCATTCATCTATCATATGCTATTCTCCCCTTACATTTAAAATGCATTAAAGTAACTATCATTCAAGGTCAAGGTCACACTTAGAGAGTAATCATAATGGAATGTTGTTTATATATTTACATACAGCATATTCCCTTATCTTCCTGTGATGGCTCTAGTTTTTAATATAATTGTGTGTTTTGGAGTTTTTTAGTTGCATTCAACTATCATATGCTATTCTCCCCTTACATTTAAAATGCATTAAAATAACTATCATTCAAGGTCAAGGTCACACTTAGAGATTAATCATAATGGAATGTTGTTTATATTTACATACAGCATATTCCCTTATCTTCCTGTGATGGCTCTAGTTTTTAACATAATTGTGTGTTTTTGAGATTTTTAGTTGCATTCATCTATCATATGCTATTCTCCCCTTACATTTAAAATGCATTAAAGTAACTGTACAACAATAATGTTTTTCCTATCATTTCAGCAAATCCAAAGACAAACAAGTTGCAAACCTTAAGTATAGGTGGCTGCTCTCTAGATGACTCTGACCTGATCCCCCTCTGTGACGCATTCAGGAATGGCCTACCACTGAGCATGCTCAAACTGTCAGCCAATCGGATTACAGATGCAGGGGTCACAACCTTGGTGGAGGCCATTTTGAAATGCAAGTCACAGACACTGGGTGTCTTAGATCTATCAAATAATAGGGTGAGGCATAGGTCTGAATTTTATGTTAGAAAAGTTTTAAAAGCCCCAAAAGGTGGTTATATTAAAATCATCTGTCTGTGCATCTATCCATTCTTCTGTCATTTTTTGTGTGTCTGGGTTGTTACTTTTTCAGGGACGTCACAAAGGTCAAGGTCACTTTTAGAGGTTAATCATAATGATATATTGTATATAATTATACACACACAGTAAAGGTGGTCTTGGCTGTAAGTTTGTCTTGCATAGGTGGATTTTAAATAACATGCTGTATTTGTTGACTTGTTGCCTGCAATATCCATGTCCCTACGTCCAAGGTCAAGCTCACACCTAAAGGTTAATCACTGCATATATGCACATACAGTATAGGTGTCATGTCTGGGATGTGACATTGTCATGCACTGGGGGAGTTTTAAATAACATGATAAAGATGTTCAGCACATATTGACAAAGAACATGGAGTATGAAAATAAATCATGTCTGATTAAAATATTTGTATGTGTTGTTCTATTGACTACGTTCCGTTCTCCAATTTCCAACACCATGGGTTCTTATGGGGATGGAGAGCTTTTAACTTTGTCTTATTGTACATTTGTAAATTTTGTTTTTGCTTCGACATGTGCAAAAACAGTAGGAAATACCTTGAAATTATTACAAATGACTTTGGGTACAATTTTCAAAGGGGTTTTAGTCCCATTACCCTGCTTTGGCCATTCTGTTTGCAGAACTGAAGGTTGTCTAAAATATTGTTTATTTCTGTTCTGTTTTTAGCTAGGAGATGATGGAGCTAAGACCCTAGCAAAGCTATTCACTTCCAAGTCCAAATTACACAGTCTCAACATCAGTGCAAACAACATTGGTAAGTATGTAATACTGTAATTTTAAACTGACTAACTGACTTCCATTGGTAAGTATGGCATAGAATGTCTCATGTTTGGAAAAAAACTCACAACAATACTGCCACTTTTGCTGTGAGTATTGGTAAGGTTTTGTTATTTGAATATTTATAAAACTCATGTTGTTTCAAACCCATATAAAAAATTTAGCAGACATTTATTTTATCGATATGTCCTTACCCATCTGGTTAAATAGCTTATTGATAATTTAAGACATTCCAACCAGAAATTATGTATTAAAAATTTGACCAAAAACATGAGAATTTATATACTACCAATATTAGCTTTCTTTTTTCAGAATTTTAGTTTCATGTACAAAAAGACTCTGAGAAACAATGAACGTAATATTCCTTGTATTCTAGGCTAGAAAGGGCTGATAACAGTTTTAAGCTTACCGGTATCTCTTCTCACAACTCTGCACATCTACAACCAGCCTGAAAATTGCACCATATAAATGTTTTTTTATAGGCAAGATTGGGCTGATGTCAGTGTGTGGGTTGGTGGCAGGCAAGTCTCCTCTCACAACTCTACACATCTACAACCAGACTGAAAAGCTGGATGAGGGCCCCATCAACGAAATATACTCACAGCTGGCTAAGAGTTTAGGTAATGTTGTGATATTGTTCGAGAAACTAGTATAACTGGCCTTAAGGGTTTGAAACATGAACATATAATTATCTCAGGTATCATGGCAGACATGCAGAGATCATGTTGTCAGGCTGCGGCAGTCACCGCAGTGTCATACTTTCATGTCCGCAGTCTAACTCATGCATTTGTAATTCTATCTTTACCAAACTTGGTAACAATGTTCATTGGCATAATATATTGACTGAATATGATCAACAGCCAAATCTCACGATTCACTGTTGAGTAATGGTCCTTGAATTGTGGAATTTGACCAAATTGTCTTTCTCTGCTCTCTAACTTAAACACTTCTATCCAATTTTATTGAAACTTGTTTTCAGTATTTATGAGCATTATATCTCAACCAACTTCATCACACTCTTAATTCAAGTGTGACAGCCCTTTAATTTAAAACTAATAACAACCAAGTTCACCTTGTATTATACTCTATCATTTCTTAATCAGTTATCAGTTATGTGCTTAAGCACACTTTATTAAATACAATTGTGGAAGATAATAATCTGTGTATATCAGTCCTACTTGTATTATTTCCCATTTAAAAATGGGTCTTATAACATATTTATTTAAATCTACAGAATTCTAGATATCCTATGAACTAGAGATGTGACTGATTTATTTGTTTCTTTTAGAAGAATATCCCAAAGGTACAGTTTGAGTACAAGTTACAATAGTTCACCCATGCTAAGATCTAACATATGACCTCCTGTCAAAATGGTCTTCACCTGTTAAATGTCCTCTTGCCATTTTACAAATGCCAGCCAGGTGTTGTTTCTTTTTATTTTGTATAGACTTGAATGGCTTGATTTGCAGCTTTGGCCTTTCTAGATGGCAGCAAAATAAGGTATGGACCAGGACTTGACATTCCAAACATTATTCCTTTTACATTCATGCAGGTTACAAGGTGCAGTTTGAGTTTGACAAGGTGAAGGTTGGCTGTTGTGATTTTCCTGCCAACCTTCCTGATGGACTTCTAGTCAACCTGACAGACATGGGAGGACATACTGGTGAGATCACTAAATTTTTAGGGGGAAAAATAAGCTTATTTTTCTGTAGGGAAGAGGCCGTTAAATGTCCATTAAAAAAACCCTGCTTCTGTACCTGTATCTATTCAAGGCTAAACTACATTATAACTGACAGGATTCCAAAACCTTGTTTAAAGG
Source organism: Mya arenaria (assembly GCF_026914265.1). NCBI lineage: Eukaryota > Metazoa > Mollusca > Bivalvia > Myida > Myidae > Mya > Mya arenaria. Next base: position 21,671,152 of record NC_069126.1, on the reverse strand, counting down.
AACTCGCATACAGATTTATGTCAGCAATGATTATCATAACTTTGTTCATATTGAGTTATGTTACTAAATTTTATGAATAAATACCATTGAAACAACTACTGGCAGATACTCAACAAAATAATACAAGTCTAAAAAGTTCTTAATACAACTATTTTCATTCATTATTCATAGAGTTTTATCCATTGTGACAAATCCATATGTTTCTAACAACTTCATGTTGTGTTTCTCTCAGGATGTGTTGGCCAGGCCATGGATAGCCGATGTATACAGACAGATTTTATACAGGACCGCTTGCCCTACCTCGACTTCAATAACATTATGAAGATTTCCTGCTTTCTCAAAGGCCATAGTAAGTGACACAGAGTAGCAACAATGATCAGTTACAAGCCTCTCCTTCAATAATATCAGGCAAATGGCCTGCTTTCCCAAAGGCCATAGTAAGTGACACAGAGTAGCAACAATGATCAGTTACAAGCCTCTCCTTCAATAATATCAGGCAAATGGCCTGCTTTCCCAAAGGACATAGTAAGTGACACAGAGTAGCAACAATGATCAGTTACAAGCCTCTCCTTCAATAATATCAGGCAAATGGCCTGCTTTCCCAAAGGACATAGTAAGTGACACAGAGTAGCAACAATGATCAGTTACAAGCCTCTGCTTCAATAATATCAGGCAAATGGCCTGCTTTCCCAAAGGACATAGTAAGTGAAACAAAGTAGCAACAATGATCAGTTACAAGCCTCTCCTTCAATAATATCAGGCAAATGGCCTGCTTTCCCAAAGGACATAGTAAGTGACACAGAGTAGCAACAATGATCAGTTACAAGCCTCTCCTTCAAATAATATCAGGCAAATGGCCTGCTTTCCCAAAGGCCATAGTAAGTGACACAGAGTAGCAACAATAATCAGTTACAAGCCTCTCCTTCAATAATATCAGGCAAATGGCCTGCTTTCCCAAAGGACATAGTAAGTGACACAGAGTAGCAACAATGATCAGTTACAAGCCTCTCCTTCAATAATATCAGGCAAATGGCCTGCTTTCCCAAAGGACATAGTAAGTGACACAGAGTAGCAACAATGATCAGTTACAAGCCTCTCCTTCAATAATATCAGGCAAATGGTCTGCTTTCCCAAAGGCCATAGTAAGTGACACAGAGTAGCAACAATAATCAGTTACAAGCCTCTCCTTCAATAATATCAGGCAAATGGCCTGCTTTCCCAAAGGCCATAGTAAGTGACACAGAGTAGCAACAATGATCAGTTACAAGCCTCTCCTTCAATAATATCAGGCAAATGGCCTGCTTTCCCAAAGGCCATAGTAAGTGACACAGAGTAGCAACAATGATCAGTTACAAGCCTCTGCTTCAATAATATCAGGCAAATGGCCTGCTTTCCCAAAGGACATAGTAAGTGACACAGAGTAGCAACAATGATCAGTTTCAAGCCTCTCCTTCAATAATATCAGGCAAATGGCCTGCTTTCCCAAAGGACATAGTAAGTGACACAGAGTAGCAACAATGATCAGTTACAAGCCTCTCCTTCAATAATATCAATATCAGGCAAATGGCCTGCTTTCCCAAAGGACATAGTAAGTGACACAGAGTAGCAACAATGATCAGTTACAAGCCTCTCCTTCAATAATATCAGGCAAATGGCCTGCTTTCCCAAAGGACATAGTAAGTGAAACAAAGTAGCAACAATGATCAGTTACAAGCCTCTCCTTCAATAATATCAGGCAAATGGCCTGCTTTCCCAAAGGACATAGTAAGTGACACAGAGTAGCAACAATGATCAGTTACAAGCCTCTCCTTCAATAATATCAGGCAAATGGCCTGCTTTCCCAAAGGACATAGTAAGTGACACAGAGTAGCAACAATGATCAGTTACAAGCCTCTCCTTCAATAATATCAGGCAAATGGCCTGCTTTCCCAAAGGCCATAGTAAGTGACACAGAGTAGCAACAATGATCAGTTACAAGCCTCTCCTTCAATAATATCAGGCAAATGGCCTGCTTTCCCAAAGGACATAGTAAGTGACACAAAGTAGCAACAATAATCAGTTACAAGCCTCTCCTTCAATAATATCAGGCAAATGGCCTGCTTTCCCAAAGGACATAGTAAGTGACACAGAGTAGCAACAATGATCAGTTACAAGCCTCTGCTTCAATAATATCAGGCAAATGGCCTGCTTTCCCAAAGGACATAGTAAGTGACACAAAGTAGCAACAATGATCAGTTACAAGCCTCTCCTTCAATAATATCAATATCAGGCAAATGGCCTGCTTTCCCAAAGGCCATAGTAAGTGACACAGAGTAGCAACAATAATCAGTTACAAGCCTCTCCTTCAATAATATCAGGCAAATGGCCTGCTTTCCCAAAGGACATAGTAAGTGACACAGAGTAGCAACAATGATCAGTTACAAGCCTCTCCTTCAATAATATCAGGCAAATGGCCTGCTTTCCCAAAGGACATAGTAAGTGACACAGAGTAGCAACAATGATCAGTTACAAGCCTCTCCTTCAATAATATCAGGCAAATGGTCTGCTTTCCCAAAGGCCATAGTAAGTGACACAGAGTAGCAACAATAATCAGTTACAAGCCTCTCCTTCAATAATATCAGGCAAATGGTCTGCTTTCCCAAAGGCCATAGTAAGTGACACAGAGTAGCAACAATAATCAGTTACAAGCCTCTCCTTCAATAATATCAGGCAAATGGCCTGCTTTCCCAAAGGCCATAGTAAGTGACACAGAGTAGCAACAATGATCAGTTACAAGCCTCTCCTTCAATAATATCAGGCAAATGGCCTGCTTTCCCAAAGGCCATAGTAAGTGACACAGAGTAGCAACAATGATCAGTTACAAGCCTCTGCTTCAATAATATCAGGCAAATGGCCTGCTTTCCCAAAGGCCATAGTAAGTGACACAGAGTAGCAACAATGATCAGTTACAAGCCTCTGCTTCAATAATATCAGGCAAATGGCCTGCTTTCCCAAAGGACATAGTAAGTGACACAGAGTAGCAACAATGATCAGTTACAAGCCTCTCCTTCAATAATATCAGGCAAATGGCCTGCTTTCCCAAAGGACATAGTAAGTGACACAGAGTAGCAACAATGATCAGTTACAAGCCTCTGCTTCAATAATATCAGGCAAATGGCCTGCTTTCCCAAAGGCCATAGTAAGTGACACAGAGTAGCAACAATGATCAGTTACAAGCCTCTCCTTCAATTATATCAGGCAAATGGCCTGCTTTCCCAAAAGACATAGTAAGTGACACAGAGTAGCAACAATGATCAGTTACAAGCCTCTCCTTCAATAATATCAGGCAAATGGCCTGCTTTCCCAAAGGACATAGTAAGTGACACAGAGTAGCAACAATGATCAGTTACAAGCCTCTCCTTCAATAATATCAGGCAAATGGCCTGCTTTCCCAAAGGCCATAGTAAGTGACACAGAGTAGCAACAATGATCAGTTACAAGCCTCTCCTTCAATAATATCAGGCAAATGGCCTGCTTTCCCAAAGGACATAGTAAGTGACACAGAGTAGCAACAATGATCAGTTACAAGCCTCTGCTTCAATAATATCAGGCAAATGGCCTGCTTTCCCAAAGGACATAGTAAGTGACACAGAGTAGCAACAATGATCAGTTACAAGCCTCTCCTTCAATAATATCAGGCAAATGGCCTGCTTTCCCAAAGGACATAGTAAGTGACACAGAGTAGCAACAATGATCAGTTACAAGCCTCTCCTTCAATAATATCAGGCAAATGGCCTGCTTTCCCAAAGGACATAGTAAGTGACACAGAGTAGCAACAATGATCAGTTACAAGCCTCTCCTTCAATAATATCAGGCAAATGGCCTGCTTTCCCAAAGGCCATAGTAAGTGACACAGAGTAGCAACAATGATCAGTTACAAGCCTCTCCTTCAATAATATCAGGCAAATGGCCTGCTTTCCCAAAGGACATAGTAAGTGAAACAAAGTAGCAACAATGATCAGTTACAAGCCTCTCCTTCAATAATATCAGGCAAATGGCCTGCTTTCCCAAAGGACATAGTAAGTGACACAGAGTAGCAACAATGATCAGTTACAAGCCTCTCCTTCAATAATATCAGGCAAATGGCCTGCTTTCCCAAAGGACATAGTAAGTGACACAGAGTAGCAACAATGATCAGTTACAAGCCTCTCCTTCAATAATATCAGGCAAATGGCCTGCTTTCCCAAAGGACATAGTAAGTGACACAGAGTAGCAACAATGATCAGTTACAAGCCTCTCCTTCAATAATATCAGGCAAATGGCCTGCTTTCCCAAAGGACATAGTAAGTGACACAGAGTAGCAACAATGATCAGTTACAAGCCTCTCCTTCAATTATATCAGGCAAATGGCCTGCTTTCCCAAAGGACATAGTAAGTGACACAGAGTAGCAACAATGATCAGTTACAAGCCTCTCCTTCAATAATATCAGGCAAATGGCCTGCTTTCCCAAAGGCCATAGTAAGTGACACAGAGTAGCAACAATGATCAGTTACAAGCCTCTCCTTCAATAATATCAGGCAAATGGTCTGCTTTCCCAAAGGCCATAGTAAGTGACACAGAGTAGCAACAATGATCAGTTACAAGCCTCTCCTTCAATTATATCAGGCAAATGGCCTGCTCTCCCAAAGGCCATAGTAAGTGACACAGAGTAGCAACAATGATCAGTTACAAGCCTCTCCTTCAATTATATCAGGCAAATGGCCTGCTTTCCCAAAGGACATAGTAAGTGACACAAAGTAGCAACAATGATCAGTTACAAGCCTCTCCTTCAATAATATCAATATCAGGCAAATGGCCTGCTTTCCCAAAGGACATAGTAAGTGACACAGAGTAGCAACAATGATCAGTTACAAGCCTCTGCTTCAATAATATCAGGCAAATGGCCTGCTTTCCCAAAGGACATAGTAAGTGACACAGAGTAGCAACAATGATCAGTTACAAGCCTCTCCTTCAATAATATCAGGCAAATGGCCTGCTTTCCCAAAGGACATAGTAAGTGACACAGAGTAGCAACAATGATCAGTTACAAGCCTCTCCTTCAATAATATCAGGCAAATGGCCTGCTTTCCCAAAGGACATAGTAAGTGACACAGAGTAGCAACAATGATCAGTTACAAGCCTCTCCTTCAATAATATCAGGCAAATGGCCTGCTTTCCCAAAGGACATAGTAAGTGACACAGAGTAGCAACAATGATCAGTTACAAGCCTCTCCTTCAATAATATCAGGCAAATGGCCTGCTTTCCCAAAGGCCATAGTAAGTGACACAGAGTAGCAACAATGATCAGTTACAAGCCTCTCCTTCAATAATATCAGGCAAATGGCCTGCTTTCCCAAAGGACATAGTAAGTGACACAGAGTAGCAACAATGATCAGTTACAAGCCTCTCCTTCAATAATATCAGGCAAATGGCCTGCTTTCCCAAAGGACATAGTAAGTGACACAGAGTAGCAACAATGATCAGTTACAAGCCTCTCCTTCAATAATATCAGGCAAATGGTCTGCTTTCCCAAAGGACATAGTAAGTGACACAAAGTAGCAACAATGATCAGTTACAAGCCTCTCCTTCAATTATATCAGGCAAATGGCCTGCTTTCCCAAAGGACATAGTAAGTGACACAGAGTAGCAACAATGATCAGTTACAAGCCTCTCCTTCAATAATATCAGGCAAATGGCCTGCTTTCCCAAAGGACATAGTAAGTGACACAGAGTAGCAACAATGATCAGTTACAAGCCTCTCCTTCAATAATATCAGGCAAATGGCCTGCTTTCCCAAAGGACATAGTAAGTGACACAGAGTAGCAACAATGATCAGTTACAAGCCTCTCCTTCAATAATATCAGGCAAATGGCCTGCTTTCCCAAAGGCCATAGTAAGTGACACAGAGTAGCAACAATGATCAGTTACAAGCCTCTCCTTCAATTATATCAGGCAAATGGCCTGCTTTCCCAAAGGACATAGTAAGTGACACAAAGTAGCAACAATGATCAGTTACAAGCCTCTCCTTCAATAATATCAGGCAAATGGCCTGCTTTCCCAAAGGCCATAGTAAGTGACACAGAGTAGCAACAATGATCAGTTACAAGCCTCTCCTTCAATAATATCAGGCAAATGGTCTGCTTTCCCAAAGGACATAGTAAGTGACACAGAGTAGCAACAATGATCAGTTACAAGCCTCTCCTTCAATAATATCAGGCAAATGGCCTGCTTTCCCAAAGGCCATAGTAAGTGACACAGAGTAGCAACAATGATCAGTTACAAGCCTCTCCTTCAATTATATCAGGCAAATGGCCTGCTTTCCCAAAGGACATAGTAAGTGACACAAAGTAGCAACAATGATCAGTTACAAGCCTCTCCTTCAATAATATCAGGCAAATGGCCTGCTTTCCCAAAGGACATAGTAAGTGACACAGAGTAGCAACAATGATCAGTTACAAGCCTCTCCTTCAATAATATCAATATCAGGCAAATGGCCTGCTTTCCCAAAGGACATAGTAAGTGACACAGAGTAGCAACAATGATCAGTTTCAAGCCTCTCCTTCAATAATATCAGGCAAATGGCCTGCTTTCCCAAAGGCCATAGTAAGTGACACAGAGTAGCAACAATGATCAGTTACAAGCCTCTGCTTCAATAATATCAGGCAAATGGCCTGCTTTCCCAAAGGACATAGTAAGTGACACAGAGTAGCAACAATGATCAGTTACAAGCCTCTGCTTCAATAATATCAGGCAAATGGCCTGCTTTCCCAAAGGACATAGTAAGTGACACAGAGTAGCAACAATGATCAGTTACAAGCCTCTCCTTCAATAATATCAGGCAAATGGCCTGCTTTCCCAAAGGACATAGTAAGTGACACAGAGTAGCAACAATGATCAGTTACAAGCCTCTCCTTCAATAATATCAGGCAAATGGCCTGCTTTCCCAAAGGCCATAGTTAGTGACACAGAGTAGCAACAATGATCAGTTACAAGCCTCTGCTTCAATAATATCAGGCAAATGGTCTGCTTTCCCAAAGGCCATAGTAAGTGACACAGAGTAGCAACAATGATCAGTTACAAGCCTCTCCTTCAATAATATCAGGCAAATGGTCTGCTTTCCCAAAGGACATAGTAAGTGACACAGAGTAGCAACAATGATCAGTTACAAGCCTCTCCTTCAATAATATCAGGCAAATGGCCTGCTTTCCCAAAGGACATAGTAAGTGACACAGAGTAGCAACAATGATCAGTTACAAGCCTCTCCTTCAATAATATCAGGCAAATGGCCTGCTTTCCCAAAGGACATAGTAAGTGACACAGAGTAGCAACAATGATCAGTTACAAGCCTCTCCTTCAATAATATCAGGCAAATGGCCTGCTTTCCCAAAGGCCATAGTAAGTGACACAGAGTAGCAACAATGATCAGTTACAAGCCTCTGCTTCAATAATATCAGGCAAATGGCCTGCTTTCCCAAAGGACATAGTAAGTGACACAGAGTAGCAACAATGATCAGTTACAAGCCTCTCCTTCAATAATATCAGGCAAATGGCCTGCTTTCCCAAAGGACATAGTAAGTGACACAGAGTAGCAACAATGATCAGTTACAAGCCTCTCCTTCAATAATATCAGGCAAATGGCCTGCTTTCCCAAAGGACATAGTAAGTGACACAGAGTAGCAACAATGATCAGTTACAAGCCTCTGCTTCAATAATATCAGGCAAATGGCCTGCTTTCCCAAAGGACATAGTAAGTGACACAGAGTAGCAACAATGATCAGTTACAAGCCTCTCCTTCAATAATATCAGGCAAATGGCCTGCTTTCCCAAAGGACATAGTAAGTGACACAGAGTAGCAACAATGATCAGTTACAAGCCTCTCCTTCAATAATATCAGGCAAATGTCCTGCTTTCTCTAGTGTGTTTTTTAAGGGTAAGCTGTATCTGAATGTCATTTTCAAACAAAGAACTGTCATCATTTAGTCATGGACAGTATTAACTAAAAGCTTTTTAAAACAATCATGGGTCTTGCCTAATTAAGAAACTACCAAAAAGAAACTCCCTAAAGGAAAAAAAAGGTTGAAGAAAGTTTGACGCCAGGCAATAAAAAAAATAGTGTCGGGTGCCAAAAAAGTTTTAGGACTGAAAAATGGAATTATTGTTTTTTGTAATGCCTTAACCTTTTAAAATGCCACATTATCAGTTCCCTACAAATTCATCCTTGTGAAAAGTTAATGGTCTGAAGTGAACCAATATAATGAGATAAATGCATGACAATTAACATAATATGAGATGATTGTTCATTTTCAGGCAGTGGTGAGTGTGTATGGTCTGAGACTGAGTGGAAGATGATCACCGGTGCAGACAGACCCACTACTGATGCTCCATCATGGCTACAGGTATCAGAATGCATGTTTGTTGGACAGGTGGTTTAACGGAGGGAAAGCCCGTGGGGATGTGTAAATAATGGTGTTAAAGACATGAGGGAGTGTATGATCTAAGATTGAATTGAAAATAATAACTAGAACAGACATAGAAGATTCTCCTTCCTGGTTACAGGTTTAGTTCAGCTTGTTGAGTTTGATGTATAGGGTATTGCCAGTGTTGAGTGAGTGGTGTAGGATGGGTTTCTGATGGGAGATGTTGGCATTGAATGGTGTTGAGGGTTTGCAGGAGAGAGGAAAATGATAGCTGATGGACCCTCTACAGGAGCCTCTTTCTGCCTACAGGTACTGGATTGCTTATTGAGCTGGGTGGGTGTGGAAAAAAAAGTTGTTTATGGCATTTGGTGGTGTAGGGGATGGAAAGCGTTTATGGTATGAGACTGAGTAGAAAATGATCACTGGGGCTGATAAACCTTTACATATAATACCCGCAGAAAGCTTGTTGTATTGAATGGGTAGGGTAGTTGGATGGAATTGAGGGGTATGATTAATGATTGGAGATTCAGGTACTGGCGAGTGTTAATGGTTGGTTTGTGATCTGAATCATGGAATAAAGTTGCTCCAAGGTTCCTAGTTAAGAAAGGGTCATTTTGCAATCCAGTGCTACAATTACGTGTGATACAATGTATGATGTGTTAAGTGCTTTTATAATCCATAGGTGCCCAGTCAACATGACAGATGTGGGTATATGGACTGTCAATGGGAAATCTTACACCAGAAGCTGTTTATAATAATATAGGCTCATTTTGCAATTACGTGTGAAAAATCATGTTTTATTCTCAATAAAGTATCAATTTTCAGGTTCCCAATATGCGTGATCGGTGTTTGTATATCAGTAACTTGCCGGGGACTGCCACCCTACAGAAGTTTGAGGCCATGTTGGAGATGGACGCTGACTGCAATGTGGAGGAAACCAACCTTATGAAGGTAGGAGGTCTTCCACATAAGATCAAATAGATTCTCATCCTGATTTTGAAACAGAATATAAGGCGGTCGAGCAGATGTTATTTTTTTATTTAAAAAAGATTGCGGTGCGTATAATTTTTTTCACTGTTTATCAGATTTATCACCACTTTTTGTCAAAGCCAAATCTTTTAAATGTTGAGTGTATTCGACTCTGAGTCAGAGAGTACATCATTTGAACCTTTGTTGAAGATAAGAACTGATTATCATCCAGGAATGATAAGTGTTCTCAATCACTTGTACAATGCTGATAATTCAATGTACTATTAAAGTTCTTAGAGAGATATTACCTATGTTTATCACTGCTCATAAAATAAGGCTTGGCTTTTAACAGGGGACGGTGAGATGAAAATTTTCAATAAATTTTTCGCTTGCCAAAACCTCATATGTGTAATTATAAGCTCATCTATGATGTTTTATTACAGCCTTGATTGGCATCATTCTCTTTCAAAACATTCAAATTTAGCGTTATTCTGAAACTGTTCAAGATGTTCTCGTGAAAGTTTTTCATAAATCAATACATTTCTGTAATGCATGCTGTATAATCCAGGACCCAGTGACTCGAAATATCAATGGTGTGGGCTGGACAGTGATGGGTGACCAGGGGTCAGTTCAGAAGGCCATGGACTACTTTAACAGTGGAGAGGTTAATATTCAGTATATAATATAGTATATACAGGTATGAAACAACAGCGTGGGCTTGTCAGTGATGGCAGACAAGGAATCAGTTCATAAGGTCATCATGTACTTTAAAGGTGCATTGTTAACTGACAACTTTCATGTTCTTTTTTATCTCATTAGACACAAATTTAAAATAGTCAATGTCTGGGCCCTTTTTATTCATGTCCATAAAGATTGATTGATGAAATGATTAATGTATTGATTATGATATGAATGACTGTTTTCAGGCAAAGATTTTTGGGCAGGCCATAATGTTATCAGAGGTCAAGGTCAAGGTGGACAATGAAGCCAGTGCTGAACTGGAAAAACTGGCGCAGTATGTATCCTCTACTATTGTAGTCCATGTATACATACTTCATTCAATTATTCATTTTCAGAAATAATCAAACTAAAGTGTAAACACTTATTTAATACTTATTTTCATAGTGGCCTTATGATAAGGCCTCTGTTCTTGCTGACTCTTGTTTTGCCAATACATTTGTATATAAAAATATACTAGACAATTGATTGCCTCAAAAAAAAATTGCCACCACATGTTCATGATTGTGCACTCTTAAGTCATGGATAAATGTTATTATACCCCCGACAAACGAAGTTTTAAGGGGGTATATTGGAGTCACCCTGTGGTCGGTATGTCGGTCAGTCCGTTGCAATTTACATTGTCCGGAGCATAACTTAAAAACTACTGGATGGAATTGGATTAAACTTCATACAATGGTAGAGCATAATGAGAGGATGTGCAGTGTACAATAACCATAACTCTATTCTTGCTTATTACTGAGTTATTGCCCTTTGTTACTTTTTTGTCCGGAGTATAACTTGAAAAGTAGTGGATGGAATTCATTGGAGCTTCATACAATGGTAAAGCACAATGAGAGGAAGTGCAGTGCACAAGAATCATTACACTATTTTAGCAAACTACCGAGTTATTGCCTTTTTCTGTGTTTTGTTTTTGTCAAACTTTTGTCCGGACGATAACTTGAAAAATACTGGATGGAATTTCATAAAACTTTATACAATGCAATGCACAACAATTATAAAAGCGTTATTTTCTAATTTTAACAATAACAATCCGAAATTGTACAAAACAAAAATAACCCCATCCATAACATTTTATGTGTTTTCCTTTCTAACTATGTTTATATAAACCATTACTTTTAAACTACTGGTATAAAAAAAGTAACTTAACTCATTTATAGAATGGTCATAGGCAATCGTATATTCTTGTGCTTTAGAACATCAAATATATCAGTAATAACATCTCAGTATTAGCATCACTGATATTGTTTAAAGCCTTTTTTCTAACTTTTAAAAACATAATCAAAAAATGAATAACTGACGATAGTCCATAAAATAAAGTTGTCATTTATAGGTTGGCTTTCCAAATAGTTGACTGCAATTTCATATCAGGGCAGCAAGGCTTGTCTGTGTTTTTTATTCAAACATGGAGATTAACTGCAGAATTATTTAAGCCAGAGATGTGGGCCTTGCTGTACATGTGCCTCTTGTCTCCAGCAACATGTGTACCAAGTTTCAGTACCAAGACAACACCAAGACTATCACAATTCCACAACTTTCTTCTTTGCGAAGCAGACAGGCTAAAAAGCTGAGAAAAAAAAAAAAGTGCAGATTATTTACTGACTATTTGGAAAATGATGATATTTATGACAATTCAATCGCCCATTGTTGGAAGAAGCAGCAAAAAATAGCAGTTCAAAAATCTGTTTTATTAAAGCAAACATTTTTTTAATTATGGCCTTAACTTTTTAATCCTTTTCTTTGAAGGGCTGACAGAGAGAAGCGTCAAAAGTTACGAGACAAGGAGGAATCTGAGCATCGAACACTGATCATCAACACAACTGAAGCCTCGTGGAAACGTCACGCGTACCGACTGGCACACCCAGCATACGCTGACGGAAGAATCTGGTGAATAGCATGTTCCATTGGACGGGCCGTGCTTCAGAGGAATGAAAATATGCTTGAAGTTATTACCTCCCCTTGTCAGACACAGCTCTTGTCTATTTCAGTATGTTTAAGGTATTCCATACTTTATTCAGATTCCTGGTAACCCACATAAACTTGGCCACATTTGGAAGTCATTTGTGAACAGAATAAAAATGTATTTAATATGTGATTACAATAAAAAAAAACAAGTGCACAAGTATGTACCCTGATTGACTGAATATAGAATGTTTTTCTAGCCATGTATTTGATATTTTCATAACCTTGACGATTGTAAATGAAACAGACATGATAGTGAGTGATCAAAATCTAACCTTTCAGCCAATGGAAATATGGAAAACATTCCATTAATGATGGATGAAATGCCTTAAAGTATACCATGTACAATTAAATGAATTGTGGTTTTCTGGTGACCATTGATATTAAAAACAAGCTTATTTGTTATTGAAATATGAAAAACAGGCCATTTCAAGTCAGAGTTTTGTTAAAATAAATAACCAAAATACTAACTGCCATAAGTTTATCTGTAGTGTATTTTTAGTACTTTAGGTAACATATAAGTTTTCAGCAGGCTGTACAGTTTTAGATTATACCGGAAGTATATTTGGTCACCAGGAATCCAACTAGAGCATTATTGTCAATGGCTGGATTAGATGACAAACTCATCTTACATCTGATACCTCAATGTGTTATTTAGGTGATTCTTTTATGATAATGTTGACAACTTAATTTGTAAGACAATTTTATTTGTCACGATTTGTGGTCAACCTGTAAACATAAATCTATTTAATTTGTAAGCAGTACATTCCGCTTCAAATAACGACATTACTTATGTAGATGTATACTGTATGAAAGATGCATGGTATGCATTATAACAAATTCGTAACACTATCATATTGTCAATGATCGTACATGACAGTGTTGAATAGAGTTCTCAAATTGAAAGACAAGAGTACTTTCTTTACATGTGACTGTGATAAAATTGAAACCAAAGTATTATGCTAGTATTATACTTAACAAGTTGATGATTATTATTGACATTGTGTGTGTTGTTGTTAATTCTGCATTTGCTTTTTCCATTTATTTAATTATTTAGTGCGTCCATCTTAAATACTCAATTTGTATTTCTACTAGTGTCTTGACACTGAAGTGCCTTTGATCATTTGTGACATTAATATGACAGTTATCTGTTTATTTATGAAAATGAAATATTAATGAAGCATATTTTTAAGGTATCGTATGACATTGATTTAATTAGCAACTGAGAATTTGTAGGTATTCGGCCGTAAAATGACACTTAAACTTGTGCTAATAGTTTATACGAAGTGGTAATGGTAACTTGTGAGGTCCAGTGCTATTTCATTCATTCCTCATCTAGTTGTTTTGATCGCTTTTTACTGTGACAGAACTTGTCCTTTCTGGACTTCTATTTCATAAACACCAACCATACAAGTGTACATGTCTTTGTTATTTTAAAAACCTGTACTAACAAGAATGTAAACCATATGTTTACCTGACACGAGACAAGATTTCTTGTTTATTTATGGGTGTAGCTGACTGGTTGTTTTAGATATGTACTGTTATTTTAAAGTTCAATTTTAAAATATACATGTATAACTACTTGTTACTCTTGAATTTCCATTTAGATGACATAGTGTTACAACTAAAAAAAACATGTTTATCTCGCGTTATCGTTCTTATTTTGTTATAGAAAATAAATAAATATCATGTTTTGAAATGTTCAAATTTCGGATTATTAAACGCCACTTCACAAAGTGAAGTGGGGGCTATATAGAGGAATCACGCTCGTCCTCATGTCCGTCCGTCCGTTCACAAAGTGAAGTGCGGGCTATATAGAGGAATCACGCTCGTCCGCATGTCCGTCCGTCCGTTCACAAAGTGAAGTGGGGGCTACTGTGAAATCATTAATGTTCGTGGGGCATTAATGTTCGTGGTTTTCGTGGGTTGGGTGATCCACGAATTCAAGATCCCACGAAATATAAACCCTTTATTCACTTTTTCAATTGCCTTGTTACGTACATACTCTAGTATATTATTTACAGAGGCCGCAGTATACAGTGTTAAAACCTGTCTCACTGTATAACTTACGATCATTATTCTGTTAATATATTATAACTGCCTTTAACAAATAATGAACGAAATCAATTAAATGTGTTTTATGCAGCAAATGACAGTTATAAGCACGTGTTTAAACGTGTGCTGTAAATAAAAAACTCCAAGTTTACAAGATGTGCGTGATGAGTGTCTGTACTCGATTTTTTTTATTTAATGAAATAATTAATCGATTACTAGTACATTGAAGGTTACTAAGCACCGAACGTGACAATATACGCACCTTTTCGGTGTTTTCACAGTTTGCAAAATTCTTAATTGGCATTCAATGGCTTCCCCTATCTGTATTTATGATCAGGGTACATCCTCTTTTATTACCTTTATTTCCAATTAAATCGATAAGTGACATGGGTATATGCACTAATTGGCATGTCGTACCACATTGGCGAGTGTCATAAACCGAGTGACGTAGAAGACGGAAATCACGGGCCAGCCCGTGGATATTATGCAGACGATCTAGGACGATCGCATCTTCGATTTTTTTTTTTCAAAAATGAAAATCCACGAATTCAAGTACCCACGAAATTGTTTTTTTTCGGCAAACCACGAAATTTCATGCCCACGAACATTAATGATTTCACAGTATATAGAGGAATCACGCTCGTCCGCATGTCCGTCCGTCCGTTCACAAAGTGAAGTGCGGGCTATATAGAGGAATCACGCTCGTCCTCATGTCCGTCCGTCCGTTCACAAAGTGAAGTGGGGGCTATATAGAGGAATCACGCCCGTCCTCATGTCCGTCCGTTCCGTTTTTGCCCGGTTCATATCTTTATCATTCATGGTCGGATTTTAAAATTATTTGGCAAGTTCTCACCGTAGCATGACGATGTGTCGCATACAAGACCCGTGTCCCTACCTTCAATGTCTAGGTCACAGCAACCAGTCTTACTGGTAATTGTTCGAGTCCGGTCCATATCTTTTGCATTCATTGCCTGATTTTAAAATTGTTTGGCAGAAGTGATTGCCACAGCATTTGCACGTGTTGCGCACAAGTCTAATGCCCCTACCTTCAAGGTCAAGATCACGGAAGCCTTCTGAACAAGGTAGAGGTCCGTCGGTACATTCTGTTTTTGTCCGGTCCATATCTTTCTCATTCATGGTCTGATTATAAGATTTTATGGCAGATGAGACCACCATAGTATGAAGACGTGTCACACACCAGAAACGTGTCCCTACCTTCGAGGTCAAGGTCACAGCAACCTTCTGAACGTAGTATGTTTTGAGACTTGCTTGTGATCAACAATATTTTCACATCTTCCTTATGTCTCTGCATTATTGACAATTGCGTGGCATGTTTACCTTGAGTGAAACCCGTTTCACCTGATATTTATTCGATCCAGGAAGTACATGTATCTCCGACCCTTGGGCTTGCGGGGGTATTAATCACATTCTGTGATAGCTCCGTGTTTTGAATAATGTATCATTTATATATGAGGGGTGTACACTTTTTATGTATATGAATTTAAATCAAATATTATATCATATGTGTCAGTGATATGCAATAATTATTTTTGGTACATTGACCTTCCATAACAAGAATCATATAATCAATACCTAGTAGGGTTCATCCTCGATGAAGCACCCCCAGTAAGGTCAAATCGTACATGCTTTGATGACGCAAAGCAACTTTTAAATTTAACGGAATCCGACTTTCGAGTAAGCTTGTTTCCTAAAAGTTCCATTAAAGCTGCACTCTCACGGATATACCATTTTTACAACTTTTTTTTATTTTTTGTCTGAATGAACAAATTTTTGCAAACCAATGACAAAAAAAATCAGATCGCAGATTTTCATATTTCCGTTCGAAAAATAATGTTTTATGGCTTAAACCGTTAACAAAAATGCATAAAACATCAATTTTAGAACTTAAATATAAAAATCTGCGATGTCATGTTTTGTCAGCAGTCATAACTGGTTTCCATAGATTTTCCCAAAAATTGGCTCGTTTCAAGGCAAACAAAAAAAAAAGTTGTCAAAAAGTTCAATCTGTGAGAGTGCAGCTTTAACCTTTGATGGTATATATTGACGCCTGGTGTCCCCAGCTGACATTGGTTTCATTTTTAAGGTGTTTGCGTACTGATTATTTAAATAATTTTTTTTGACAGAATGTAAATGTTAACAAACATAATGTTACAACAGTTTGTAATTATGCACTTTATTTCAACTGAAATCCGATGTAAACGCCATCTTGATTGATGTATGATTCCCGGTAGAAAAACCCAGAGATTATCTTTGTCTGCACTCATCTACCTTTCAAAAAACACCAAGATAATATGGGGTCATTGCGGGCATCTATAAGTCACATACTTGTGACTCAGATATTAATAGTGAATAATAGTTTACGTTCATATTTTCGAATAAAAAGATGACTGGGCTAATTGAAAGTTGCACAACAAAAAAATAATCTATTCGGTCCTATTTTGAAATGGACCAATTGAAAGCTGCACATCAAAAGAAAATGAATCTACTCCTACCTATTTTGTAATTATTCCATGTTCGAATCTCGCTTAAAGAGCTATGTTGAACATTATAATACCTGTTTGTATGCTTTCCACAGAACAATCAAATAATTCTTCGTGACACCTGTCAATGATTATATTGCATATATTATATTTTAAACAAGCGGTCAATCGTTCAGGACAATGCTAAAGTTAACAAAGTTGTTAACTGGATCATCGTGAACTTCGAAATCTTTATGAGAGTTGCATTGACACACGCGTGATCTGTGGTACTTTACACAAAAATATTGAGAAATCTGATTTAGCTATGCACGCAATAAAGTATTTCGACTTTAAAAGTTAAAAGATCTGAGTAATCGGCCTTAGTTAGAATTAAATATCATCTGGCCTTAATTATTATATATCTTAAAAAGATAAGTGCACTATTTTTTTTATTGCAGTCCTGTTTGGTGATAGATAACACTTTAGTGAATATCTAAATGCGTCAACCAAACAAGACGTACCGAAACACGTCTACGAACTTCTTGAACTGCTCTCGTATAAAGATAGAAAAAGTTAATAAATACACCGAAATCTTCTCTAGACAAAAATACAAGGGTATTGTAACAGCAATACAACACTGTTCGACAATTATAATATGATTTATCATCTGTTCATTGGTAACAAACTCACCCCTATAAGTGAAAATATGGATAATATACCCATATAATAACATAATATATATACAATATAAACATGCAACTTGTATGTACATATACAGTTAAAAAGTGAACATTTAGCACCAGGATCAACCACTGTTGGTTACCCTATTGCCATTACAAAATGTATATAAGATAATAATTGCCACTCCCCACCCAAGCCAACCCCCCCCCCCTACACCCCCCCCCCCAAAAAAAAAGAAAAAAAGAAGAGGGGACAGGAAGTATATAATTTTAAATATCCTTTGACTACTTAAAGAAACTTAAGGTTGTAAGTTTGTTCTCGTTGGTTTATCTTGTATCAGGCTCTCCAGCCGTTACTAGTTTTTTTAAGTACTCCTAGTTTTTCTAAAATGCTCCTAGTATTCCTAGTTTTTCATTTGCAGCATTATGACTGAATGTTTCAATTTTGTGTTTTCATTGTGTAATGAAGATTTTCTTGCAGACAGCAATGTAGAGATGTTCAGCTGACTTGCCTATATAGATGCTACTGGCAGTAGTGGTCTCGTGTCACTTACACATAGTTTGGCCTTCACCCATGGTGATTTAAGGTTGGACTATGCTAAAGTGACGCCAAACAGAAGCAAATTTACAATCAGCTGAACACTTATATGTAAGGTAATTGGACTGTACAGCAGAAGTAAGGTAATACTTTATCTAAAAATACCTCCTAGTTTTGTCTCAGTATTCCTATTTTTTTCCTAGTTTTCTGCTTGAAACACTCCTAAATTTCTCCTAGCTTTTTCCCAGATATATGGCCGGAGAGCCTGTTATGTAGAACGTGGTTTAATTTGATAACCCATTCGCCGTAAATCTTTCAAATGCTGGTCTTTCCCATTTGGTCCATTTTAAAATGTGTGTTTAATGTTGTATTTGTTCCTGACGTCCGAGACTGCTGTGTAATGAAATATCCAAGTGAGGTAATATCAGTGTTTAGCACCTTGTCTGATTTCACTTCCCGTTTCCCGCACTCACAACATGTGCTCGGCCTCTTGGTCTTTCCGGTCCTGCTTTCTGGGCGCCCTACGGCGTCTCTTCCGGCAGAGACTGAATGAGCAGCCGTTCATTGCTCGGGCAGAGAACAACTGGGTGTATGTCAGGGATCCTGCAGCGCCCCCTAGTAGTGGACCCACCCAGTACAGCTGAAAATATACACATACTATGATCAAACATACAACTAGGACTATTATTAAAGAGATGATAAGCATTCAGGATAGCGGCCTTTCCCTGCACGGACGGGGAGCAGCTGGGTGTACTGACACCAGTAGTTCTGCAGCGCACCTGAAAGCGGGCCTACCAAGTATTTCAAACTTCACTTAGTCACAAGAAAAGAAACACTGGTCTAGTAGTTTGTATGTTTTTGGTAATTGTGTGTATATATGTACCCGAACTACTTACTGACAATCTGCCCCTGGATAAATCACACATGCGCGATTATTTACAAGTATGTATCAATCAATTGCCTGTTTTGAGAACAAACGCCTATTATTTAATACTAAAGAAATGTACGGTTACTGAACCTGCCACTGTAGTTTATCACTGGAGCCACATGGATCAGACCAATACCATATTACCATTTACGCAAGTTGATCCCACACATATGCAGTTTATTCAACCTTCTCCGAATGCAATTTATTCTTAATTGCATAAAAATGAATACCGCAACGTTTTTGGTCAGTGAAGTGTATGGATTGGTGAGACATTTAGAGCCTGAAAGGTACTGGTGGAGAAGTCATGGGTTTGTATTCAACATTAGTCTTAAATGGATCTAAGAACGATGTAGCTAACCGGATTACTTGTTATCAATAACTGACCAATAGAGTGAATGAAGTCAATGATGCATGACCATACTATTTACTTCAGTTAAATATTTACAACCACCCCAGGACTCATAATTCGTTACAAGAATGCATTCCTATAACATCAGGGCATCCACCAATATGATTTTAGGCATTAAGGTGCTTAATCGCTCACCTATACTCAATCCACGGGTTTTTTGGGGGTCGTGATATAAAAAGCATCCTCTGGTATGGAACTGATTCAAATATATTTAACACAGAAAGAAGCTGAAAGTCTTAACTTACCCACTGAAGGTGAAAGTCTGCGTTTACGATTGCTGGGCCAAAGTTTCTGGCGGGGTTCATGCATGCACCAGATATTCGGGCCTGAAAGAAACAACGTGAAAGTTGCATCCAAACAGATACAGTTTAGATATTAAAAATACATAATATCCAACAAAGAGGTGGTTAAAGATTGTTACTAGTATGAACTTAAAAAATAGATAGCTTGATGCGACTCATGATGTAAGTATATACATACTAACAATCTAGTGTTTATTTATATACATTATATGGTGTAAACTATCCACTAACTGGTTCAACCACTGTTTATATGTACGGCTTCACCTGATTAAAGTCAATAACGAATGACTGCTGATTAACTGGGAAAAAAATGGAAAACTTGAGAAATACTGCATTCTCATTGGACAAAATATAATGCTGACCAATAAGCTCAGGTTGTCTGCACTAATTGAAATCAACAATGACATCATAAAGCCGATCAGTTCATGCAAACTGCTCTAGATAGAAACAAGTAAGGTAAAAGTATTCTGATATCTATATAATTTGAAAATAATCGTCTACATTAAAATGATTTGTGTAATCATTATAGAGTATTAGGTTAATGTGTTTCATGTGCTCTTAATTTCAGACGAACTTGGAATTATGGTTCAGTCATCGAAGCATTCATATGAACACTAGTTGATATTTGCTTTGTAAATCACACCATTAAGCTGGTTCTGTCAGGTTGTATTCCATACCAGATTAATAAAACATGAAACACGTGTTAAAATAACAATGGGGTTTAGATACGTTAAATCAAGTATGCTAGTATTTCTATTTTATACATATATGAACTACTAGTGACCGACCTCGGATTATCTAACTACATGCCTGAATTAAGACCAAACATCTCGGTGAAATACATGAATTATTTTATTTTTCGGTTAAGGTAAATGGTATTCATAACCCTAGGCCGGAAACTCGTATCCTATATCAGCTAATATGGCCTTGATGACGAACGTTTCTCGTTTGTATTTTAGAAATATGAGAATGTCTTGTGAATATTAATGTCCATGAATATAGTACAAGGATCTATACCATACATAACAGCATGTTGTCGCCTGAAACCCGAACCCTTCGCCTTTGACTTAAAAGTCTTGAGGGTTATCTTAAGTATTTTTTAAATAATTTAATACTATAAATGTACAGATATTGCACAATTTTGATTGAAAACATAGAAGCGTGTACGTGACCGTGATATTCTAAAAGCTGTCATATTATCAACAATAGCATCCTTCGATTGTTCATAATAGTTTTCGAATCATTTATTCTTGGTTTTAAAGACCACAGCGATTCCACACCTCACATTATTAATTGCCTAAAAAACTGCGACATTTGAGCCTTACATTTTCGCATCTGTTTTTCAAATTTGTAGTATTTTGTGCAGGAAAGCTAAATTATTATTTTTTCATTTAAAATTCGAATGTCATTTCACATTTACTTTGGTGCATCTTTTTTAATAAGTCTGCCTGGAGAAGAAACGCGATATTTAATATTGCATCGGCGCTTCTTTTTCATTGACTACCTATGTATTATTATATAAAGTACTGTATAAAAAGAGACAAAAATAATGGGACATTTCAGCAAACAATTTTTCTTGAACATTTTCGAAAGGTGAGGGCGGGACTTTTTAAATAAAAAAAGATACTCTTGACTTTTCAGATTTATGAGTTATTTTTTTTAATTTTATTTTTGGCAACCTCTAAGCATTAAAAGCCGTGCTGTTGCGATATTGTGTCGTTCACCCGTGGATAAGATGGTACCATCTTTAATGAAACGGGTCCTATAACCACAGACCCGAGACGGGCGCGGGTCCCTGACACCTACAACCTCAGACCGGAGCCGGGCCTGGGCCCCTTATACCTACAACCTCAGACCATCGACGGTCCCGGTCCCTAATACCTACAATCTTAGACCAGAGACGGGCCCGTGTCCCTAATGCCTACAACCTCAGACCAGAGACGGGCCCGTGCCCCTTATACCTACAACCTTAGACCATAGACGGGCCCGTGTCCCTGATTTCTACAACCTCAGACCATAGACGGGCCCGGGTCCCTGATACCTACAACCTCGGACCAGAGACGGGCCCGGTTCCCTAATACCTACAACCTCGGACCAGAGACGGGCCCGGGTCCCTAATACCTACAACCTCGGACCAGAGACGGACCCGGGTCCCTAATACCTACAACCTCGGACCAGAGACGGGCCCGTGCCCCTGATTCCTAGAACCTTAGACCAGAGACGGGCCCGGTTCCTTAATGCCTACAACCCCAGACCAGAGAGGTGCCCTGGTCCCTGATACCAACAACCACAGACCAGAGACGGGCCCGGGTCCCTGATACATACAACTTCAGACCAGATACGACCTCGGGTCCCTGATGCCTACAACCCGGGCAACACTGATCATGCAAATCTGTATATGTATTTTCACTCGCATGTATTATATTTATTTACATGATTGTATGGATACATGTTTCAAAAAACAAATGTAAAATTATTTCAATTATATTTAATCATTTAAAAAAATGAACTGAGGCACGGGCCCATGAGTGGACATTTTCCCTCCAGCAGACCTTTATTTGCTGAATATATTACAAATAGAAAGCGTTTATTTTTACTAATAAATACACATGTTTTAGCCTGGGACTTTTGCAACAATATGCACAGGCACATGCAGTTTCGCGACTTCTGATTGATTCTAAATCCTACGTATATTGTAAATGAAAAGCAAATAGGTTCTGAATATTTCGAGTTATTTTCGAGTTAAGTATGTTTAGCGTTTTAGCCATGTTTTTAAACCGGACAGGCTACCGCAAAAGAGGGACAGGGTGATATGGGAGTAAAGGACACATTATATCGGAATGCGAAGTTTTTGGACATTATGAACTTGACATAAAATGGAAGCCATTGAGTTTTAATGGGATATTCGCTTAATAGGTTTTAACAGCCAATTATGTTAAAGCTGGTCTGTGTTTATAATCCTAGTATAAGTTTTAATACAAAAGATTGATAGTCTTAAGCCCCTGGTTCTATTAAGGCTAAGGATCTCCATACGGGAAAAAGGGTGCTTCCAAAAAGGGATAGGATGCAGCGCCCTTCCATAACCCTTTAACTTAAACCCTGAGTGATTGATGCATGAGTGATTGAGCAAGTATTTTCAAGTATTTTCGAGAAACTTCCTTAATTAAGGTATTAATCTTAATCTTGATTTAGCGAAATGTATCGTGATTATCATGAGCATATTTGCTAAAGAAGACACAGAACTCAAGATAATTAATGAAACACAAATTTAACCAAAACAAAAAAGGGTTGTTAGCCTGGTATGGTAGTCTAGAATAAGTTCAGCTTTATTACCTATTAAAGGTGGCCAATGTAGGCTGATGCAAAAAAGTACATTTTTCCCTTAAATTTTAATGCATAATCATGTTTTACTCATTTGACTTTGATGATCAAAACAAACAAAAATAGTCAGGTTTGGTTTACAGATACACAAAAACATATAAGCGATATTTTGGCGTTTTTTTTTACGGAAGAGTTTGAAGCCTGGCACGTAGCTATTAATTAAAAACAAATATTTATAAAGGATTATGTTTGTTTCATTTGTAAACAAATAGTTTTTTTTATATAATTAACGTCGAATCTGTTAAACATGTTAATGCATCAAAAATGCATCAACTTCGCGGTATACTGTGTTCTTTTAAAGCTGCACTCGCACTTATTGACCGGTTTGACAACTTTTTTCTTTTGTTTCTTCGAACTCGCTGACTTTTTGGCATCAATGCTTTCAATTCAGCCATATGGGATAACTCACCATAACACAGATATTAATTGTTTGATTTTTTTTTCATTTTTTCTTAAGGCATTAATACTCTGTTAGCGATAAAACACCAATTTTCGAACTTAACTATTAAAAACTGTATTTTGATCTTTTATCAGCAGTCTTATATCACCGGTTTTCAGACATAAACGCAAAATTTGGCTTCTTCCAAGACAATAAAAAATAAAAAGTTGTCAAGTGAAAGTGTAGCTTTAAGGTTGTACGAGAATTTGGAGCTAGATGCAGTTGAACTAAATCTTACCCCACAAAGTATATTCGAAGCAACAATCATGCCGACATAAATTGGCACAGGCGTCGTATTGTCCGTTCGCTCTTCATCTATAAACGCAAACGTCCCAAACAAAAGCATGAACGAAATAAAGAACTCCATCACGAGCGCCTGACCGGAAGTGATTCCTTCCCCAGGAAGAATAAGCCCAAGATTCCCGTGCATCTCTGCGGGCACAAGCTCCCGGATGACAAGTACGGCTGTGATACTCGCGCAGCATTGGGAGACAACGTAACACAGGAAGCGGATCAGTGTGAGCTGCCCGGCCGCCAGAAAACCGATCGATAGAACGGGGTTGATGTGTCCGCCGCTCACGTTGACAAGAGAGTTGATTAAACATCCCACAATGAACGCGGTTCCGATGGCACCGGCGAGGAGCGTCGTCGGATCGTGGGTGTCGGGGTTGTAGAGTCCATATAAGATCGTATAAAAACACAACAAAAACGTTCCGACGTACTCTGCAAAAAAAGCTCTCCAGAAATTTAAACTTTTTACATCCTTTAATTCTCGACTTGCAAACGTTTCCACGTCCGACGTGTCATTGCGCTCATATTCCGGCAATGGATTTTTTTCGTTGTCTGTCATTATGTCATACAACTAACAGCTATTTAAAATGTTTCCAAATAGTTACGACGTAAATGTTAAATTATATGAATTAATTATAAGAGGCGGTGTACTTCCAACTGTCACGGTGTATTCAACGCCAACTTGGAGTGATGTTAGTTTAAAACTCCGCGTCAATGCATGGTTGAATTTATTCTTCTTATTGCAAAGATTGATCCGCCGCTTTTAAAGTTCATAAGTGTATTACATATAATGCCGAAATTAAATCTACCTTGTACGATATAACCAGACTCAAGCTTTCTTGATCAGCAAGCCAATAAATGCCAATTGCGTTTCAAGTCAATTAACTTGGGCAACAAGCAGCAAAGCCTGTTGCAGAAATATAAACATTTTACTAGTCATTTAAAGCTGCACTCTCACTCATTGAACGTTTTGACAACTTTTTAATATTTTTTTGTCTTGGAACGAGCCGATTTATGCGAAAATGCATGTAAACCAGTCATATAAAACTGATGACAAAAATAGATCGCAGTTTTTTTTATTTAAGTTTAAAAAATTATGTTTTATGCATTATTCTTGAACCATTAATAACGTTTTTACCCATAAAACATTAATTTTTGAACGGAAACATGAAAAACTGCGATCTGATCTTTTGTCAGCAGTCTTAAATCACTGTTTTGCAGATCTTTACGCAAAAAGTTGCTCATTCCAAGACAAAAAAAAATAAAAAAAAAGTTTTGAAAACGGTAAATCTGTGAAAGTGCAGCTTTAAAGATATATTTATAAAATAAGGTAAAAGCCCGATTGTAACTTTTTATATAACTGATAAATGAATTTCATCCTGAACAGTTGGGAACGTCAAACATAAGATATGCTATCTGTCCAGTTTTTTACTATTACTATCTTTCAGCCGTTAGGCTGTCTTAAATCACCCTGACTTCCTCTCAAATTCACAGAAATGAATTGAATAAAATTAAGATTGACATTGTTCATTAATTATTAAATATGAATTATAAAAAAAACCATTGTTCAATTTAAATGAGTCAAATAAACATGGCCGCTAAACGCCAGCTCCACAACTTATCGGTGGTAAAAAGATAATGAGCTGTCGACACTTCCGTGGTGCAGGTTGTGTTTACTTCTCACTTGCGCATGATTTATGATTTATTTGACAATTTTAAACGGACATATTTCAAATATCAGAGAATGTGGTACCGTATAAGAATACTTTAACTGCAGGTTGGCTACGATTTCGTTTCAATTATACCGTGTTTGAAATTACCTGCCCTTTAATGACGTCACGAGGGGATAGCCGATTACAGAGCGTTTTTAATGCGAGATGATCAATTGATATGTTTTCTAGCAACATGTGTTCCAAGTTTGATATGGATATCTTGACCTGTTTTTGAGTGTGTAATAAGTATCTCATTAGCTTGATTTTCTTTAATAAGAGACAAGCTAAAAGGACAGAATAAATAAGCTTGGCTTTCTTCAATCATGACGAGACAAGCTAAAAAAAGGTTCGGGGGGGGGGGGTAAATTTGCTATTTTTAACGCAAGAGTTACGCGCGTTATTAGTCATGTTATATGGAACCGGTATACTTAGTTAAAATTGAAAAACCTCAGCACTATGGGTTTTTTTTAATGGAAATTAGGTTGATATTTAGCAAGAACTAAAAGGAAAGGTACATGAAAATGAGTTTATTGCACAGCATGGAGTAGTAAAACATCATTACGATGCATAATATTGATTAACAGTACATATGCATGTTCGTGTATGTTATCACAAGTTAAAAGAAAGACAATTTGATAATTGTGATACAAATACATAAATATATATTTTAAATGCAGGATCGTATATTTTTAACTTGAAAACAAGAATATGAAAGGAGCAAATACGAGCACTGACAGTTAAATAATAATTAAACATACCGAGTTCAGAAAAATTAGAACAAAACGATTTTCAATAAAACTAATATAGAACATAAACATTCACTAAAATAATAACCACACATAGAAATTCCAGTTCCAGTACAATAATAACAGTACATTAGATTTCAGTGAACGTTTTACAGCACATACAGATCAAACATTCCTAAGCAAGAACACCAGAAGTGCTCATCTTTTAAATCAGCTATTCATCATTATATTTAAATAACTTCTTAGCTGGAATAGCTGAACGGAACAAGTTCCATTTCTTATATACTTCTGGGAGTAGGATTTGTTATTGGTCCTTGTAAACATGCATCTGTCATGGTTCTCAATTTAATGCAAGATCTTGATAACATCACCGGTACTTTATTTAATATATTCATTGTGGCAATGAATTTTGCTACATTCCCTGCAGAGCAGTACGTGGTTGTGCGTTGCACTGACGGTAGTACAGGCTAGCGGTTACAAGCACATGGATTAAGGTAGTGCATGAAGCAAAGTATGGTAGATATATAACAAAAATGAATGATCATATCTATCCCCAAAATAAAACCTGATGTACTCAAAAGTATTTAGTTTATTTCGATGAAATAGTCAAGAAACTATCCGAAATCCAAAACCCATAACGATTACGGGATCTCTGATAAAGTACAGTTTTCATCTTATTTGTAGACGTGGTTTACTATGAAAACAAAAGCAAAACTAAAACAAAACACTTACTAAATCCGACAAGAAACAGCGCGCATATGATTGATTTTTTGTTATGTTCAGCGATAATCAAAGCAGAAATCGCCGTATTGGAAACTTTTTATCCTCTACCTTCGTCATTTCCGGTAAGGGGCGCAACTCTTCTGCGCTAATATAGCGATTAATTAAAAGGGTGTATAATTTGAATTGCTAACAGATCTCAAAATATGCACAAGCCCGATTCGGGAAAAAAGCTCATGGCAATACAGTTCGCACAATATTGAAACGGAATCGTAGTCAACATGCAGTAAAAGTGTTCTTACACGGTACTACATTCTCCGTTTTTCGAAATATGTCCTTTCAATAATAACATAAATTATAAATCCTACTCTCATGTGAAGAAGTACACAGCTGCACCACGGAAGTGTCGACAGCTCATTTTCTTTCAAGTGGTGGAGCTGGCGTTTAGTGGTCGTGATAAACGAGTATCGGAAACGAGCGCTTCAGAAATCCGATTGTTTAAAATAATTTTATTTCCCCGCAAACGGTTTTTTCCAGAAAAGGAAGACAGATCATCTTATTGTGATAAACAACGAGTAAAACACCAAAAATACACATTGTTTTCGGACTTGATTGCTCGCTCGCCCAAAACCTCAAGATGACATGAACTTTTTAATGATTAATTCATTAAAGTATTGTATCAGGTCATCTTACTGCCTTAAATACTTCCTCATCGGTACACATTGTCAACGCAAAATCTGACGCAGGGACTGTGTACCGTATGAAAAGCAGTAGGCGAACGTTTAAACATCCACGAGAGTTGAAATTCTTTATGATCACTCACTCACTCACTCACTCACTCACTCACTCACTCACTCACTCACTCACTCACTCACTCACTCACTCACTCACTCACTCACTCACTCACTCAATCAATCAATCAATCAATCACCCAATCAATCAATCACTCACTCACTCACTCACTCACTCAATCAATCAATCAATCACTCAATCAATCACTCAATCAATCACTCACTCACTCACTCACTCTTATGTCTGATGAAATCCAGAAGTCCACGATGCTGTATTGAATAGAAGTGTTTGAGAAATACCAACGAAATCACTAACTCGGCCACTGACTGAGATGAGGAAGATAGGTGGTCGGAGCATTGCGCTTTACTTACTAGAGAAATAATGAACATTTTCAAAAGAAATTCCACATGAAGAAATAATGCTCCTGTTTCTAAAGTAACTGTGATTATTTTCGAATGAAAAAAATATCAATGTTGTTTAGTGCAAAATCGCAGATTTAATGAGTCAATACAAATTGTCTTATTACCTCGCTATTTTCAATTCAATATAATTTAGCTTTCAAGTGAAATTATGTATGAAAGTAACTGTACATGTATGATTATTTTGTTTAAAAAATCTTCACACCCAAAACTTCTTAGTTAAAAAATGGAAATCATTATCATATAAAGAAACATGGAATTTTTGGCATTAAGAAAGTCACGTGATTTGCAAATTTCGTAATGAAGTTGTGCGCGCTAAACCTAGATTTTACTTTCGGTTTATTGCATTTTGTAATTGCTATGAATGTATTTTTTATCATTCTGGGGGTTAAAAATGTCGAAAAGGTTATGAGAAGTCATTTGGATATACATACAATTAATAAGTGTTCATCGCTTAAAAATGGGGCCATAAAGCGACTCATTCTCGTACACCAGAGTGATGATGCTATGCGCACCACAGATAAAATTTATCACTATCAAACCTCCGATTATGAATGAGAATGAAAGGGACTAGACACCAGATTGTCCCAAAAAATGGAAATACAGTATTTCCTGTAAGAGCCAGCCTAGAATTGTCAATGGAAACTAGTATGATGAAGATAATGCATCATTTTACATGCTATAAAAGAATAAACGCATTAATCATCTCGCTGTCTCAGCTAAGTTTTTCCATTTAAACATAGCGTATAATGATTTTCCAGTTAAGAAAAAACGCGGAATGTTTTTTTTCCGAACAACTTGCAAGTAATGTGATCGTTTCACACGCTAAATTGTCAATAAGCTTTTGAGCGACTCGCTGTAAATCTTAGCAGAGTTAACCTCTTTCAAAAGTTGCCATTGATCAATATCATCAACGATGTTGTTCTGTCGGACTCTGTCTCTACATTGTTTCGCAGCAGTATTCCGCTTTATTACAATGGCTGTTCTTCCGGGAAGCCATTACGTGTGTAAACAAACCATGTGAATGTTACGTGATGGGTACATACAAATATACAGACGCAATTTGTTGTATGTAGGTTTTTGACAATTTTCTTTTTTCTTGCAATTGTATCATCTGGTGTCTAGTCCCTTTAAATAAATAGAGTATAACAAATTATTTACAAATGTACATATTCAGACGAATTATCCTTTGCAATACTATATGAAAATGAGAATCATTGAAATGTTTACAAGCAAAACTTACAACGCAAGTGTGGATATGTTTTTAACTTGCACAAAACACATAGCAATGCAGAGGAAAATGATCCAGCTTACCAAGAAGTCTGAACGCCAATATATATTTGCACAATCTGAGGAATATATTAATGGAAAATAATAAAGGATATATGTTTTCAATCTATCATCCAAAGCTACTGTGACTAGTTCTTCCATTGAGTAACTTTCACTGTAAGAGCATCGCAGAAGGGAGAAATCCGAATTGTATTTAATATGTATTGTATCTGATTTACCTCCCATGACGTGGTATACTACTTATAGACTGATTACGCAATAAAGTTCCAATGAAGTCAAAGCCAGAACTGTTAGGAAGTTTATAGGCGTTTTCCCCTTCATGTCTGTGTTTTATACGTGTGTATATAAGCAAAATATTACACACTCAAGATGAAGATTTCATTTGAATAAACTTATATTGTAAATCAAACACCAATCCATGTATGTTTCACAAACTGATTTCCATTGCTATATATATCTTTCCAGAACTCCACATTGACTCCGTTGATTTCTGATGTCTTTTACAAAAGTCGTGAGCTAAAGCTCAAACATAAAAACATAATTTCGGGTCGTGTTAAAAGGCTGACCAATTAGCTGACTATATAGAAATAGAAGAACACTGTTGACTAATTGCTGACCATATAGATATGGAAAATAAGGAACTTCTTACTTTGAAATGAAAGAAGTATGAAGAGTTATTTTATGTTCTATGGTGTTATTAAAAGTCGATTTATATTAATATATATGTGGATCAATCGAACTATTTGCACACTAGTCATCCCGCTAGTTTACCATGGCCGAGTATCTTTTTTAAAGATATAACTGGTTGTATGTGATGCTGACATAATAGTATGCTGTTCATTGTATATTGGTCGCGTCTATAGGGATACATGTTTGCATTTTTCAATGGAGAAATGTCTTTATATAAAGTGTATTTATATAACAGAACTGATTTCTCGGACAAAATAACAATTCTCATTCAACTTTATATAAAATGTGTGATCAGAAGAAGTTTTACTTAGAAATGATATAAAACATATTATTTGTATGTACGTGAAGTTAGCGGCCTAGCGGCCTAGCGGCGTGAAGTTAGCGGCCTAGCGGCCTAGCGGCGTGAAGTTAGCGGCCTAGCGGCGTGAAGTTAGCGGCCTGGCGGCCTAGCGGCCTAGCGGCGTGAAGATGGCGGCCTAGCGGCCTAGCGGCCTGGCGGCCTAATTATTTTTTTTCTATTTCCAAGCAATTGTTAATGCGTTTTTTTAAAACAATGATAAATCAAGGTTTTTTATTCATATAGTTACATAGCGGTCTTAAATTGTTATATATTCAGAATATTTTTCTTTACCTTTTATTCTAAAACAATTTTAAATTAACTGTTTTATGCACAAATTATCACTCTGAAGCGTTTTTCAACTTTTTTTCAAAAAAGTCGATCGAGCACTTCAGCGGCCTAGCGGCGTGAAGTTAGCGGCCTGGCGGCATAGCGGCCTAGCGGCCTAAAATGGTATCCTATTTCAAAGCATGTATACATGCATTTTCTTCTGAAACAATGACATATTAACTGTTTTTATGCACAAATTAACACTTTGAAGCTATTAGCGATTATCAACATTTTTTTAAAAGCGTCGATTAAGCAGTCAGCTATTTCAAAGCATTAAACATGCCTGATCTTCTAAAACAATGATGTATTTACTGTTTTATGCACAAATTATTAATCACTCTAAAGTGTTTTTTATTTTTTTTTTCAAAAAAGTTGATCGAGCACTTCAGCGGCCTAGCGGCGTAAAGTTAGCGGGCTGGCGGCCTAGCGGCCTAGCGGCCTAAAATGGTTTCCTATTTCAAAGCATGTATACATGCATTTTCTTCTTAAACAATGACATATTAACTGGTTTTATGCATAAATTAACACTTTGAAGCTATTAGCGATAATCAACATATTTTTTTTTCAAAAAACCGATTAAGCAGTTAGCTATTTCAAAGCATTAAACATGGCTGATCTTCTAAAACAATGATGTATTTACTGTTTTTATGCACAAATTATCACTCTAAAGCGTTTTTTATTTTTTTCCAAAAAAAGTCGATCGAGCACTTCAGCGGCCTAGCGGCGTGAAGTTAGCGGCCTGGCGGCCTAAAATGGTTTCCTATTTCAAACCATGTATACATGCATTTTCTTCTAAAACAATGACATATTAACTGTTTTTATGCACAAATTAACACTTTGAAGCTATTAGCGGTTATCAACAGCTTTTTTCAAAAGCGTCGATAAAGCAGTCAGCTATTTCAAAGCATTAAACATGCCTGATCTTCTAAAACAATGATATATTTACTGTTTATATGCACAAATTATCATTCTGAAGCGTTTTTCGTTTTTTTTCAAAAAAGTTGATCGAGCACTTCAGCGGCCTAGCGGCCTAGCGGCGTGAAGTTAGCGGCCTGGCGGCCTAGCGGCCTAGCGGCCTAAAATGGTTTCCTATTTCAAAGCATGTATACATGCATTTTCTTCTAAAACAATGACATATTAACTGTTTTTATGCACAAATTAACACTTTGAAGCTATTAGCGATTATCAACAGTTTTTTTTTCAAAAGCGTCGATAAAGCAGTCAGCTATTTCAAAGCATTAAACATGCATGTTCTTCTAAAACAATGATATATTTATTGTTTTTATGCACAAATTATCACTCTGAACCGTTTTTCAACTTTAAAAAGTCGATCAAGCACTTCAGCGGCCCAGCGGCCTAGCGGCGTGAAGTTAGCGGCCTAGCGGCCTAGCGGCCTGGCGGCCTAAAATGCTATCCTTTTTCAAAGCATGTATACATGCATTTTCTTCTAAAAAAATGATATGTTAACTGTTTTTATGCACAGACTATCACTCTGAGGCGATTATCAACATATTTTTGAGAAGGATAGGCATGTTCACATGCTTTGAAAAGCTGACTGCTTTTTCGAAAAAAAGGTTGATAATCGCCTCAGAGTGATAGTGTGTGCTTAAAACAGTTAATATATCATTCTTTTAGAAAAACAATGCATGTATACATGCTTTGAAATAGGATAGCATTTTAGGCCGCTAGGCCGCTAGGCCGCTAACTTCACGCCGCTAGGCCGCTAGGCCGCTGAAGTGCTCGATCGACTTTTTTTGAAAAAAACAACGAAAAACGCTTCAGAATGATAATTTGTGCATAAAACAGTAAATATATCATTGTTTTAGAAGATCAGGCATGTTTAATGCTTTGAAATAGCTGTCTGCTTTATCGACGCTTTTGAAAAAAAATATGTTGATAATCGCTTATAGCTTCAAAGTGTTAATTTGTGCATTCAAACAGTTAATATGTCATTGTTTTAGAAGAAAATGCATGTATACATGCTTTGAAATAGAATACTATTTTAGGCCGCTAGGCCGCTAGGCCGCCAGGCCGCTAACTTCACGCCGCTAGGCCGCTAAGCCGCTGAAGTGCTCGATCGACTTTTTTTGGAAAAAAAATAAAGAACGCTTCAGAGTGATAATTTGTGCATAAAAACAGTAAATACATCATTGTTTTAGAAGAACAGGCATGTTTAATTCTTTGAAATAGCTGTCTGCTTTATCGATGGTTTTGAAAAAAAACTGTTGATAATCGCTAATAGCTTCAAAGTGTTAATTTGTGCATAAAAACAGTTAATATGTCATTGTTTTAGAAGAAAATGCATGTATACATGCTTTGAAATATGAAACCATTTTAGGCCGCTAGGCTGCCAGGCCGCCAGGCCGCTAACTTCACGCCGCTAGGCCGCTAGGCCGCTGAAGTGCTCGATCAACTTTTTTGAAAATAAAATAAAAAAAACGCTTGAGAGTGATAATTTGTGCATAAAACAGTATATATCATTGTTTTAGAAGATCAGGCATGTTTAATGCTTTGAAATAGCTGACTGCTTAATCGACGCTTTTAAAAAAAAATGTTGATAATCGCTAATAGCTTCAAAGTGTTCATTTGTGCATAAAAACAGTTAATATGCCATTGTTTTAGAAGAAAATGCATGTATACATGCTTAGAAATAGGATACCATTTTAGGCCGCTAGGTCGCTAACTTCACGCCGCTAGGCCGCTGAAGTGCTCGATCGACTTTTTTGAAAAAAAGTTGAAAAACGCTTCAGAGTGATAATTTGTGCATATAAACAGTAAATATATCATTGATTAAGAAGATCAGGCATGTTTAATGCTTTGAAATAGCTGACTGCTCAATCGACTTTTTTGAAAAAGAAATATGTTGATTATCGCTAATAGCTTCAAACTGTTCATTTGTGCATAAAACAGTTAATATGTCATTGTTTTAGAAGAAAATGCATGTATACATGCTTTGAAATAGGAAACCATTTTAGACCGCTAGGCCGCTAGGCCGCCAGGCCGCTAACTTCACGCCGCTAGGCCGCTGAAGTGCTCGATCGACTTTTTGGGGGGAAAAATGAAAAACGCTTCAGAGTGATAATTTGTGCATAAAAACAGTAAATACATCATTGTTTTAGAAGAACAGGCATGTTAAATGCTTTGAAATAGCTGACTGCTTTATCGACGTTTTTGGAAAAAAAACCTGTTGATAATCGCTTCAATGTGTTACTTTGTGCATAAAAACAGTTAAAATGTCATTGTTTTAGAAGAAAATGCATGTATACATGCTTTGAAATAGGATTCAATTTAGGCCGCTAGGCCGCTAATTTCACGCCGCTATGCCGCTAGGTCGCTGAAGTTCTTGATCGACTTTTTTGAAAAAAAGTTGAAAAACGCTTCAGAGTGATAATTATAAAAGTATAAAACAGTTAATTTAAAATTGTTATAGAATAAAAGGTAAAGAAAAATATTCTGAATAGATAACAATTTAAGGCCGCTATGTAACTATATGAATAAAAAACCTTGATTTATCATTGTTTAAAAAAAACGCATTAACAATTGCTTGGAAATAGAAAAAATAATTAGGCCGCCAGGCCGCTAGGCCGCTAGGCCGCCAACTTCACGCCGCTAGGCCGCCAGGCCGCTAACTTCACGCCGCTAGGCCGCTAGGCCGCTAGGCCGCTAACTTCACGCCGCTAGGCCGCTAACTTCACGTACATATTATTTGTTAAAAAATGGTCAACATGACCCATGATTGAATCATTGCACTACATACAAAATATACATTTAAAACAATTATTTGGACGGACATAAAATTGTATATACTATATACACATGTATTGAAAGTCCAAATATGTGATATGTACAGTTATAATCTTGTTAGAATGTGTAAATGAATTATATAATTTGTATGTAACGTTAGATTGTTTTTATATATTATTTCTAACAATTCTAAATTGTACAACATGTTCAATATCTACACGCTGTGGACTCGAATGCTCACTATCATTTTTGGCACAATTTGGAATTATATTTGTTATAAAGCACTTTAGACCAGACAAAGACCGCATTGAAATACAGTCAAAACTCGCGATCTCAAACTATTTTATACCGATGTTCTGGTTAAGTCGAATGTGTTTTTTGATTAGCAAGACATGTTTCGTATTTCGGTTATATCGAATGTGTGAAGTAGTTCGCGAGTTCTCAACGATCGCGAGTCCGACATAGCTAGTTTGGTCTGCAGTGTGATATATTGCAATAGTTGAATTTCTTTATTTAGACATGCAGTTCTTTCATATTCATTTTAATACGAGAACGGGTAGATAAGTTTGCATAACAAATACATACGTATATATGACGTTCGTGTTTCGGTAGAGCCATTTTCGGGCAAAGCAATAAATAAACATACTTGTTTGGGTGACAAATTGCCATTTATGATAAACAACATGTGTTACAGTTCGTGTCTTACTTTCACTTCTAATAACGCACACGAGGGTGTGTTATGCTGATTCAGCACTGTACAAAAACTGAATAAAACTTCCACGGCAAACATTTAAGGGGTTAAAATGTAAGAAGTTGGCCATAAAGTACCCATGTTCATTGCACAAGCCGTCGTTAAGAAATACATGCAAAAGCCCGATAATGATAGGGTGCGGGGTGATACAGGAATCCAGTGGATTTCACGTGAAATCCACTCAAAACGTGAAATCCACTCAGAACTCAGTTATTTTAATTAATAATTTATTTTTTTTGTATACATATTAGAAAGTGCCTCATGAAGGGTTTATATTTCAAATTTTATTGAAATTGGTCAAAAAATAAAGAAGTTAGAGCAATTTTTCATTTTTTTTCAAAAATAGATCGGAAATCGAGGTGAAATCCAGATTCCGATAAGTGAAATCCACTCATAACTCATTAATTTTAATAAATAATTTTCTGTTTTTGTATATTTATTAGAAAGTGCATCATAAAGGGTTTATATTTCAAATTTTATTAAAAATGGTCAAAAAATGAAGAAGTTAGAGCAATTTTTCGGAACTCGAGGTGAAATCCAGTTTTCGAGAAGTGAAATCCACTCACAACTCATTAATTTTAATAAATAATTTTCTGTTTTTGTATATTTATTAGAAAGTGCATCATAAAGGGTATATATTTCAAATTTTATTGAAATTGGTCAAAAAATGAAGAAGTTAGAACAATTTTTCGAAAATAGATCGGAAATCGAGGTGAAATCCAGTTTTCGAGAAGTGAAATCCACTCTCAACTCAGTTTTATTAATTAGAAATTTTTATTTTTTGTATACATTTTGGAAAGTGCCTAATGAAGGGTTTATATTTCAAATTTTATTGAAATATATCAAGAAATGAAGAAGTTAGAGCAATTTTTCGGAAATCGAAGTGAAATCCACATTTTGACAAGTGAAATCCACTTTTTCAGACGTGAAATCCACTCACAACTCATTTATTTTTAACAAATTAATTTTCCAAAACTAAGAAAGTTGTAGACCTATTTGAAAAAAAGATCGGAAATCGAAGTGAAATCCACAAGAATGATAATTTGTGCATAAAACAGTAAATATATCATTGTTTTAGAAGATCAGGCATGTTTAATGCTTTGAAATAGCTGTCTGCTTTATCGACGCTTTTGAAAAAAAATATGTTGATAATCGCTTATAGCTTCAAAGTGTTAATTTGTGCATTCAAACAGTTAATATGTCATTGTTTTAGAAGAAAATGCATGTATACATGCTTTGAAATAGAATACTATTTTAGGCCGCTAGGCCGCTAGGCCGCCAGGCCGCTAACTTCACGCCGCTAGGCCGCTAAGCCGCTGAAGTGCTCGATCGACTTTTTTTGGAAAAAAAATAAAGAACGCTTCAGAGTGATAATTTGTGCATAAAAACAGTAAATACATCATTGTTTTAGAAGAACAGGCATGTTTAATTCTTTGAAATAGCTGTCTGCTTTATCGATGGTTTTGAAAAAAAACTGTTGATAATCGCTAATAGCTTCAAAGTGTTAATTTGTGCATAAAAACAGTTAATATGTCATTGTTTTAGAAGAAAATGCATGTATACATGCTTTGAAATATGAAACCATTTTAGGCCGCTAGGCTGCCAGGCCGCCAGGCCGCTAACTTCACGCCGCTAGGCCGCTAGGCCGCTGAAGTGCTCGATCAACTTTTTTGAAAATAAAATAAAAAAAACGCTTTAGAGTGATAATTTGTGCATAAAACAGTATATATCATTGTTTTAGAAGATCAGGCATGTTTAATGCTTTGAAATAGCTGACTGCTTAATCGACGCTTTTAAAAAAAAATGTTGATAATCGCTAATAGCTTCAAAGTGTTCATTTGTGCATAAAAACAGTTAATATGCCATTGTTTTAGAAGAAAATGCATGTATACATGCTTAGAAATAGGATACCATTTTAGGCCGCTAGGTCGCTAACTTCACGCCGCTAGGCCGCTGAAGTGCTCGATCGACTTTTTTGAAAAAAAGTTGAAAAAACGCTTCAGAGTGATAATTTGTGCATATAAACAGTAAATATATCATTGATTAAGAAGATCAGGCATGTTTAATGCTTTGAAATAGCTGACTGCTCAATCGACTTTTTTGAAAAAAAAATATGTTGATTATCGCTAATAGCTTCAAACTGTTCATTTGTGCATAAAACAGTTAATATGTCATTGTTTTAGAAGAAAATGCATGTATACATGCTTTGAAATAGGAAACCATTTTAGACCGCTAGGCCGCTAGGCCGCCAGGCCGCTAACTTCACGCCGCTAGGCCGCTGAAGTGCTCGATCGACTTTTTGGGGGGAAAAATGAAAAACGCTTCAGAGTGATAATTTGTGCATAAAAACAGTAAATACATCATTGTTTTAGAAGAACAGGCATGTTAAATGCTTTGAAATAGCTGACTGCTTTATCGACGTTTTTGGAAAAAAACCTGTTGATAATCGCTTCAATGTGTTACTTTGTGCATAAAAACAGTTAAAATGTCATTGTTTTAGAAGAAAATGCATGTATACATGCTTTGAAATAGGATTCAATTTAGGCCGCTAGGCCGCTAATTTCACGCCGCTATGCCGCTAGGTCGCTGAAGTTCTTGATCGACTTTTTTGAAAAAAAGTTGAAAAACGCTTCAGAGTGATAATTTGTGCAAATTATTTTTTCTGTAGAACAAATAATGGGTTTATATTTCAAATTTTATCCAAATTGATCCAAAAATAAGAAAGTTGTAGACCTATTTTGAAAAAAAGATCGGAAATCGAAGTGAAATCCACATTTTGACAAGTGAAATCCACTTTTTCAGACGTGAAATCCACTCATAACTCATTTATTTTTAACAATTTTTTTTTGTTGAATAAATA
This sequence comes from Mya arenaria, assembly GCF_026914265.1. Classification (NCBI taxonomy): domain Eukaryota; kingdom Metazoa; phylum Mollusca; class Bivalvia; order Myida; family Myidae; genus Mya; species Mya arenaria. The sequence goes on along the minus strand of NC_069126.1, from coordinate 21,633,153 downwards.
TTGAAAAGGCATTATCATCGGTTTATATTTAAAATTTAAATGGAATTGGTCCAAAAATGAAGAAGTTTGATAAATATATTTAAAATTGAACATGTAGTGCTGGATATACGTATTATTTGATATTTAAACGGATAATTAATTGTTTCTGTGTATTTTGTTTTATTATATTTGGATATTTAAAAGGATAATTAATTGTTTCTGTATATTTCTGCTGTATTTTTCATAAAATGGGAACCTTTCCGTGTAGTGTATGCCTTGAGGCATGTGCGCTTGACTCAATTTATTGTGATAATTGTAAGTTGTGGTGCCATCGTACATGTTGTCAAATGAGCAAGCTTGAGCTTAAGTCTTGGGACCAACGTCATCTCAAGTTGTATAAAGTGTGCTTGTGTCGGGGATGAGTACAACTACACAGCAGCACTGAATCGGTAAGTGTAATATATACTTAGCATATTTTATAATATGCTTATTATTTAAAACGGAGACGTTTTATATGAGTTAATGCAATATTTATTCATTTCAAAAATAAGTTTAAAAGTACATTAACAATCATGAATAGATATTATTACACCTTTAATGAATGAATGAAGCACATTTGAAAACATAAATAACAACTATATAACAACAATAAATTAATAACTACGTGTTTTTATAAGCACATTTGCGAACTACTACTACTATTACTACAACAATAAGCATATTTATAACTAACATCACAATAATTGCTTTTAGCTCGTATTAATCTGTGAAATTACGTAATATGTTTCCTGATGGCGTGAAAGTATTTAATGTGTCCTTTGTTGTTGTAGTGCACCTTGTCATTGTGATAGTCCTTATGAAATCTTATGTCCTTCATTTCAATGCATTGTACACTTTTTCGAACAAGATTATTGATGCGTTTTCTCTGTGCGTTGAAACTTTTTTTGCTTAGAAATTTGTCTTTGAAGTTCCCCTTTCTGTTTACTTGTGTATATTTTTTCATATTTTGCTATTGTTTATTTTGTGTAATTATTTTCCTTAACTGTTGTGAACATACCTTTTCATTATCTCTCATTATTGCAAACCAAGTTAAACATATGATTTCACTTGGTGTAACTTTGTTCTGTTGTATTTGTTTGTTTCGTTTTTTATTTTTTATGATTACGTATATCAACCAATGTACCTGTATAAATAACCATAAATAAATGTCTGGCATTAACAAATAATACAAAACAATTTTCGGATTATTTATTTAATTTTTAATATTTTCAAAATTCGAAAGTAAAAAAGGGCCATGATTGAGAGCGCCTCCACGTGGTATGGCCTGGATGTTTATGGATATTGTGTTTATCATGAAAAAAAATAAACAATTATGCATACACAACAAAACGCCCTCACAATATAACTTTAACTTTCTTATTTTATTTATCAAGTTGAATAAAATTTGAAATATAAACCCATTATGTAGCCTTTTCAATCATTTGTTCAACAAAAAAAATAATTTGTTAACAATAAATGAGTTATGAGTGGATTTCACGTCTCAAAAAGTGGATTTCACTTGTCAAAATGTGGATTTCACTTCGATTTCCGATCTTTTTTCAAAATAGGTCTACAACTTTCTTATTTTTGGAAAATTAATTTGCTAAAAATAAATGAGTTATGAGTGGATTTCACGTCTGAAAAAGTGGATTTCACTTGTCAAAATGTGGATTTCACTTCGATTTCCGATCTTTTTTCAAAATAGGTCTACAACTTTCTTAGTTTTGGAAAATTAATTTGTTAAAAATAAATGAGTTGTGAGTGGATTTCACGTCTGAAAAAGTGGATTTCACGTCTGAAAATGTGGATTTCACTTCGATTTCCGAAAAAATTGCTCTATCTTCTTCATTTCTTGATATATTTCAATAAAATTTGAAATATAAACCCTTCATTAGGCACTTTCCAAAATGTATACAAAAAATAAAAATTTCTAATTAATAAAACTGAGTTGAGAGTGGATTTCACTTCTCGAAAACTGGATTTCACCTCGATTTCCGATCTATTTTCGAAAAATTGCTCTAACTTCTTCATTTTTTGACCAATTTTAATAAAATTTGAAATATATACCCTTTATGATTCACTTTCTAATAAATATACAAAAACAGAAAATTATTTAATAAAAATTAATGAGTTGTGAGTGGATTTCACTTCTCGAAAACTGGATTTCACCTCAATTTCCGATCTATTTTCGAAAAATTGCTCTAACTTCTTCATTTTTTGACCAATTTTAATAAAATTTGAAATATAAACCCTTTATGAGGCACTTTCTAATAAATATACATAAAACAGAAAATTATTTTTTAAAATTAATGAGTTATGAGTGGATTTCACTTATCGGAATCTGGATTTCACCTCGATTTCCGATCTATTTTTGAAAAAAAATGAAAAATTGCTCTAACTTCTTTATTTTTTGACCAATTTCAATAAAATTTGAAATATAAACCCTTCATGAGGCACTTTCTAATATGTATACAAAAAAATAAATTATTAATTAAAATAACTGAGTTCTGAGTGGATTTCACGTTTTGAGTGGATTTCACGTGAAATCCACTGGATTCCTGTATCACCCCGCACCGATAATGATATAGCTATAAAAGGTCCAATGAATGGTATATATTGACTAAAAAGACACGTTTCAAGTCCGGCAATTTTCAATTTTAACTTTGTAAACAAGCAATCTTTCAGCTTATACATTCAATAACTTTTTTGTAAAGGCTTCAGGGTGCATAGGTTAAAGCCGAGAGGAGCTTAATTATACGTCTGGCCTCCAGGTAGGCGTATTTATATTGCGATAAAATATCCTTCGAAAGTATACCAAAAGAATCGGCCATTTTGTTCCTTACTGAACAATTAACTCACTTAAAATTCCTTAGATATAGTGTACGTTGATCCCCCTGACTGTCGTCTTGATATTTTTTTTATAGGCATTGCATGTTTGTGACATTAATTACATAACGTGCAACTGATGCTTCCGGTGAGGTCAAGCTAGTTGGATAGTGGTGAATTTAGAACATCTCGTATGTATCTATTATCCTAATACTATCGAATCAAGTTCTTGAACTGTTTCTATTGTAGCCATAACGCCAGTCTGGTTGAGGCAGCTGGTCTTGCACATTTTGATTTCTCGTTATGCTTTTCTAGTCTAATTGGATATATATATATATATTTGTATTTTATTCCCGTTTTTTACAGTATAGTATTCTTGGCACCTTATCACTCATACGAAATGTTCCGGGGTTGTACATCCTGGTTCCATCTAGCCGCCGTTCCTAATGGAGGTTTATTTTGTCTAGATATGAAAATTTCACTTCAAAAGAAGCATTATAATTTCAATTCAAACATGTGTTGTTATTCTTTCCATACATAGTGAAACCAAGTTGTCCATTATCTTCTCTGGAAACGACAGAAGAAATTTTATTAGCATATAAAAGTAATAATGTCGTCGTTTATTATTCAGATGTATAATTAGATCAACATCATCAGAGTCAATCGACTTAGTGCTTTTAAACACATGACTATAGTACTAGCCAATCAGTGCACTCTTTCTTCCATAGCTATTAGTACGGTCATAAGGCATAGAAATATTTTGTTTATGGTAATATCCCTAAAATAATTAGGTAGGGCAGATAGGGACTTTTTTCCCAAATATACTTTGTCATGATCATTTTCGTGCAAATAGGACTATTTCTTGAAAATGCCACTTATATATTGCTGTTTTTAGTGAGCTTTATTCTCTGTCAACCATATATATGTAGGCCTAAGCGGAATAACGCTTTGAATTTTCAGAATCCGCCTCCTTCTCCTCTCCTCCTCATCTGATCGCATAAAGCTCCCTTTTGATACAAATTATATTATTACGGCAGTTTATTGAATTTCAAAAGGCATTCTAAAATGAATGCCTATATTTCAAATCAACGCATGTTGTTATTCTTTCCATACATAGTGAAACCAGGTCGTCCATTTCTCCGAAAACAACAGCACGTAAGTACTCTGGTACTCGACGTTCAATCAAATACATTAGAGTCTACTAAGCTGACACGACCCATTCGGAGCTCCTCGGCCATTTTTTCAAAAACAACCTCGGATGTATGCCGGTACATCTGTTGAAGTAGTCCGTATTTTTTTTAATAAAAGCATTAATTAAATGTAGTGTTTAAGAGTTCTATTCATTGCTCTCAGTTTAAATTGATTGCCAGTGAAGTGTATTATTGCAAACATAATTACGATTCCCAAGAGTTAAGTCATAAATTTTAACTACTAAATAAGATTACTACGCGATCTATTTGCAGCGGACTTAAACGTACCACTTTTTAAGTATGTAAACCGTCCATATACATCCGAGGTTGTTTTTGAAAAAATGGCCGAGGAGTTCCGAATGGACACGACCATGCGGTTTCGCTTACCGTCTTCGTGTTTTCATGGCAGACAATCGGCGGTGCCACAATACTTTGTAATTCGTTGAAAACGATCCAGCGCGTCATCCGCTGAAGTGGCAATGGGTGGAACTGGGACATAGATGGTTCGTTTGGTCTTTTATTTTTCCTTTTCAGTGCTGTAAACGAGTAAAATTATATCAATCGGGAAGTTCAGTTCCTGATAGTGAAAGTCTGTTGACTATGGGTTGTGTTTAATATAAAGGTTATAAACAACATTCAAAAAACCTGGTCGTCTATAGCTTGTAAAACTTGCTAGAGCGTATTGTTGACAATGTAAAAATCTGGATTTTCATGAAAAATGTCGGTATTTCTTCAAATATGTGTAGCGTTTGATTGACAAAAGGTTGCCTCGTTAAAATAAGTTTATTGGCTGTACTAGGCTCGATTCGATGAACGTTGACTCGCAGTAACGGTCATGATGTTGGTTGGCTCAAACAACGGTCATGATGTTGGTTGGCTCAAACAACGGTCATGATGTTGGTTGGCTCAAACAACGGTCAGTTGGTTTGTTTGTTCGTAACAACGGTCAGTTGGTAGGTTTGCTCGTAACAACTGTCAGTTGGTTGGTTTGCTCTAAACAACGGTCAGTTGGTAGGTTTGCTCGTAACAGTGGTCAGTTGGTTGGTTTGCTCGTAACAACGGTCAGTTGGTTGGTTTGCTCTAAACAACGGTCAGTTGGTTGGTTTGCTCTAAAAAACAGTCAGTTGGTTGGTTTGCTCTAAATAGCGGTAAGTTGGTTGGTTTGTTCGTTACAACGGTCAGTTGGTTGGTTTGCTCAAAACAACGGTCACTTGGTTGGTTTGTTCGTAATAACAACGGTCAGTTGGTTGGTTTGTTCGTAACAACGGCCAGTTGGTTGATTTGCTCTAAATAGCGGTCAGTTGGTTGGTTTGTTCGTTACATCGGTCAGTAGGTTAGTTTGCTCTATACGACGGTCACTTAGTTGGTTTGTTCGTAACAACGGTCAGTTGTTTGGTTTGTTCGTAACAACGGTCAGTTGGTTGGTTTTATCTAAACAACTGTCACGTGGTTGGTTTGTTCGTAACAACGGCCAGTTGGTAAGTTTGTTCGTAACAACGGTCAGTTGGTTGGTTGGCTCTAAATAACGGTCAGTTGATTGGTTTGTTCGTTACAACGGTCAGTTGGTTGGTTTGTTCGTAACAACTGTCAGTTGGTTAGTTTGCTCTAAATAACGGTCAGTTAGTTGGTTTGTTCGTGACAACGGTCAGTTGGTTGGTTTGTTCGTAACAACTGTCAGTTGGTATGTTTGTTCGTAACAACTGTCATTTGGTGGGTTTGCTCTATATATCGGTCAGTTGGTTGGTTTGTTCGTAACAACGGTCAGTTGGTAGGTTTGTTCGTAACAACGGTCAGTTGGTTGGTTGGCTCGTAACAACAGTCAGTTGGTTGGTTTGTTCGTAACAACGGTCAGTTGGTTGATTTGTTCGTAACAATGCTCAGTTGGTAGGTTTACCCGTAACAACTGTCCGTTGGTTGATTTGCTCTAAATAGCGGTCAGTTGGTTGGTTTGTTCGTTACAACGGTCAGTTGGTTGGTTTGCTCTAAACAACGGTCATTTGGTTGGTTTGATCTTAACAACGGTCACTTGGTTGGTTTGTTCGTAACAACGGTCAGTTGGTAGGTTTGCTCGTAACAGGGGTCAGTTGGTTGGTTGGCTCGTAACAACGGTCAGTTGGTTGGTTTGATCGTAACAAAGGTCAGTTGGTTGGTTTGTTCGTAACAATGACCAGTTGGTAGGTTTGCTCGTAACAACTGTCAGTTGGTTGGTTTGCTCTAAACAATGGACAGTTGGTTGGTTTGCTCTAAACAACGGTCAGTTGGTTGGTTTGTCGTAACAACGTTCAGTTGGTTGGTTGACTCGTGACAACGGTCAGTTGGTTGGTTGGCTCGTTACACGGTCAGTTGGTAGGTTTGCTCGTAACAACTGTCAGTTGGTTGGTTTGCTCTAATCAATGGTCAGTTGGTTGGTTTGCTCTAAACAACGGTCAGTTGGTTTGTTTGCTCTAAATAATGGTCAGTTGGTTGGTTTGTTTGTAACAACGGTCAGTTTGGTTGGTTTGCTCTAAACAACGGTAAGTTGGTTGTTTTGCTCTAAATAACAGTCAGTTGGTTGGTTTGCTCTCAATAACAGTCGGTTGCTTGATTTTCGCGTAATAACTGTCAGTGCATTGGTTTGCTCGTAACAACGGTCAGTTTGGTTTGTTGATTGTCTCGTAACAACGGTCAGTGTGTTGGTTTGTTCGTAACAACGGCAAATTTTTCGATTGGCTCGTAACGACGGTCGGTTGGTTGATTTGCTTGTAACAACGGTCAGTTGGTTGGTTTGCTCTAAATAACGGTCAGTTGGTTGGTTTGTTTGTAACAACGGTCAGCTGGTTGGTTTGCTCTAAACAACGGTCAGTTGGTTGGTTTGCTCTAAATAACAGTCGGTTTCTTGATTTTCTCGTAATAACAGTCAGTTGGTTGGTTTGATCGTAACAACGGTCAGTTTGTTGATTTTCTCTTAACAAAGGTCAGTGTTTTGGTTTGTTCGTAACAACGGCAAATTTGTCGATTGGCTCGTAACGACGGTCGGTTGGTTGATTTGTTCGTAACAACGGTCAGTTGGTTGGTTTGCTCGTAACAACGGTCAGTTGGTTGGTTTGCTCTAAACAACGGTCAGTTGGTTGGTTTGCTCGTACCAATTGTCAGTTGGTTGGTTTGCTCGTAACAACGGTCAGTTGGTTGGTTTGTTCGTAACGACGGTCAGTTGGTTGGTTTGTTCGTTACAACGGCCAGTTGCTCGATTTCAGCGCTCGTTACAACGGTCAGTTGGTTGGTTTGCTAGTTACAACGGTCAGTTGGTCGAATTGCTCGTTACAAGGCTCGGTCAGTTGATTTGCTTGCAACAACGGTCAGTTGGTTGATTTGTTCGAAACAACGCTGAGTGTTTGGTTTGCTCGAAAAAATGGTCAGTGATTGGTTTGTTCGAAACAGCATTCAGTAATTTATTTCCGTGATACTACGTTCAGTGTTTGGTACGCTCCAAACAATGGTCAGTGATTGGTTCGCTCGAAAAACAGGTCACTGTTTAATTAACACAATATTACAGCCTCTGTGTGCCGGTTGGCTGAAAAATGTCTTTCGGATTTGCCGGTTGGTTGCAAACAACGGGCAGTGCTTGTTGAACTCAAATTGGAGGTTAGTATTTGGATGGCTCAAAACAGTGGTCATGCAGTGTTTGTTTAGTTTGAAATTGCACGAACCAGTGTTTGGTTGGCTTTAAATAATGGCCAGTGATTCATGATTGGTCCGAAATATCAGTCAGAGTATGGTTTAATGTTGTTTTTTTCTAAAATGCACATAATATATATAAAATGTCTCTTAAAAAGACAGTTTTTGTATGTTTTGATGCAACTATAACATATTCCTACTCCCAGCTAGTATTGATGTTTAAGGCGGGAAGAAACATAAACCTTGGCGCGTAGTTATGTGATACAGTACATGTAATTGACTAGCATGTCCTTTAATTGTTTCAGTCAAAGTTTAAGTCGAAGTTACAACAATACTACATCCACAGGCCCAGCAGCACAAAATGTACAAAGACCCTGTGTGTGTTTTTAACTATTTCATGGTGTATAAAATGCCTTAAAGTTAGTATCATTTTTCTATTTTCTTGACTGTGCCGGTGTGGGTTCGCTCCCGACTACAACCAGCATTTTTAGATGAAGATGATGATGATGATGATGATGATGATGATGAATGATGATGATGATGATGATGATGAGTATTTGGTCACGTTGGCAGCGATGACATGTTGGACTTGACAACGATGTTGCGAGCCGTTAATTTTCGACGATAATGCTGTTTTCTTTCGTTAATAGGTTGAAATTTACGTACATGTACACAGCTATTATTTATCTGAAAAAAAACTCAGCTTGCATGCAATTCTTGTATCGGTAAGTCATGATTTCCTTTACTATCCAACAAAATTGTATAAGCAAAGTCACCAAGCAACCTTTCCTTAGCTCAATATACTCATTGTTCGAAATAAAAAAACTCAACTGGTCAGCAGTCTCATTCGACCATAACTTTTGGCATAAGGCATGACGCCTAAAGCGAGTGGCCATCTAGTCATTCTTAAATGCCGTCCAGGGTAATGGTTTAACCTAAACATCATTAAAATTGAACCCAGGACGGCATGTTAGAATGACTACTGACGAACAACTTAAAACTGCTGACCAGAAACAGAAGAAAAAAACCATTTAATTGTTCTTTTTTGTTTATTTTGAGTTTATGCACCAGTCAATTGCAACCACGCCCCTCCCAGGTCTGGGGATAAGCGGGGACTTTGACTTTCGGTCCAGCCAACCCAGGCTAAAATCTCCGCCCTGCGGAAATGAACAGATGGTAAAATCCCTGCCAAATGCCCCGCACCCCAGGGACCCTAGGTAAGGCACATTCCCCGCTATATTTAAAGCGAAGACAAAACCACTGCATTCACCCGGCACTGGCGGGCCACCTGTTAGGTAAAAACACGGCCCATTTCCCCTGCTATCCCCGGTATATCCCCGGACTAGTCTAAAATAATAGACGTGTTATACGGGATTCTTCCAATCCCTAACGTCTAAACGGGAATGTGCAAAAAACGGGGGTGTTATTTGAAAATATTGAAATTGTTTTTAGTGAAGTATTTTATGGTTAAAATTGATCATAAAGAGTTATATTCATATTTTACCATGTAAGTGAAATGTTATTTTGCACTAAACAAGCATTTAATGCATTAAAACAAGTTGTTTACCTTTCAAATAAAACAAAAGTTGACTGACACAGACAACAATTATGCGAAGGGGAACAACTCGATACAATATTAATAACTCGGCCTCCTCCGACAAAGCTTCGAGATAGACCTCGTTATATAATTGTAACAACTCGGCCATGGCCAAAATGTTCCGAGCGATTTAAAACTGTGCCCTGAAGCCTTGCAGGTGCCCTTCATGTATATATCGTTATGTTTTGACAGAATGAAATGAAGAAAAGCCGTCAAACTCATAATTATAAGTTGGATATTTACTTTTGGTGTAAGTAATATAAAATAACATGATCTGGTAATATTTCTTGTTTTCATGATATTTTATAGACGCTATTTGCTTCAACCCTGAATTCTTATCGGAACAACTACCCACTTTTGATACTAAACAATTTGTACGTGAAGGATTTGCCATATCAAAAATCTAAAAAAAATCCGTCAACGTACAATTATTTGGACTAATCCCCGGACCTGGGGGAGCTGTGGTTACAATTGACTGGTGCATTATCAATGTGTGCCCGCAACCATTGGCTGCATTATGGCTTGACCCCGCTGTAATGCCATTGCGACTAAAATTCTGTTTTCATACCATAAGTGACATGAGATAGAAGTGACAAGGATTCACAGTCAAATTCAGACATTGGAAGACTTGAAGAAACAATTGCAACAACCCTTAATCAGTGATAATGGTCATTAAAGAAGAATTCAGGTGTTTCCTAATTAAAGGCAATAATCCAGTTAAGTCCCTTTTCTCATAAGATTCTATTTAAATACCTATTTACAAAAATGTCCTCGTCCAATGATAAAATGGAATGAGGGGACATATTAAATTTAACCAATTAAAATTCTTTAAACAAAATTATGGAAAAGGCCCCCTGGCCAATTAATAACTTACTATATAATTATGCAAATACGACAAGAGAGTTAGACTTGTTAATTACTATAAAAACCTTGATGTCTAGGTGCCAAATGGCTTACTGCACCTTACAAAGAAATGTGCTAAAAATACTGAATAAACAATAAGCCAAAATCAAGATTAAACAATTTCGAAAAAAATCAATAGTCCAGATTCAATTCATAGTATCATCTGGCTTTCCACACTCTAAAAGAAACTAATTTCTTAATCAACACAAAAGAAATTAAAACTGCAATTCCAGAAATAAAGTCAAGATGTCTTTTGAAAAATAAAAACAGCAACAACTGACACAATAAAAAATAGCAATTTTAGAAAGTTGAAGAATTATGCATTAAAAATATTCACAAATATTTTTACCTCCAATTTGCCTTGCTACAGATAACTCAACCATTCCTTGACCTATGGTCATCAAATTTGCATGGAGGCTGCGCATGACCAGTAGATGACCCCTACTGATATTATGGGTCATTGGGTTAAAGGTCAAGGTCACAGTTACCTTAAATGCTAAAAAATTGTCCGAATGATAACTCAACAAAGCCTGTACCCATGGCCCTCAGACTTCACTTGGAGGTTGGGCATGACCAGTAAATGACCTCTATTGATTTTATGGGTCATCGGGTCAAAGGTCAAGGTCACAGTGACCTTAAATGGGAAATAGTTGTCCTAGTGATAACTCATCAATGCTTGCACCCATGGCCCTCAAACTTGACTTGCAGGTTGGGCCTGACCAACAGAAGAACCCTATTGATTTAAGGGGTTAAAGGTCAAGGACATAGTGACCTTGAAGGCAAAAAGCTACATGTAGTCCGTGTGACAACTCGACATTCCTGCACACATGGCCCTCAAACTTGACATTTTGGTTGGGGGTGACCAGTAGATGACCCCTATAGATCTTTAAAATTTGCGTCATATTTACTTTTTCCCTGCTGCTTAGAGGATACATGTACCTGTTTATCTGCAAATATCAGTCATCATCTGAACATGACTAAAAACTGTACCTACTATCCGCACACTTTGAATGGTTGTAATTTTAAGACTGCCTCAAAGGCATCCACTGTCAATAACAAATCAGCTGTCAGTTCAGTCCATGCATTTTTCATTAAATTGTCCAAATATCTCTAACAACATGGTGCTAAGGGGGGTGGGGACAGACTGTTTGACAGACATCCCTTGTTATTCTTTTGAATCGGCCAAATAATATATATCAATACAGACATGACTTTAGATTCATAAACAGACTTTATATGAACAATTAGATCAATCATTTAGTAGTTCATCATTATGTGTATTCAATTACCAGTAAAGGAAATAAATTATTGTTTGTAACCAAAGGCAGTATGGCAAGTAAACACGCAAGGTGCTAAGTGAAAATTGTGAAGTTTTTTTGGGGCTAAGTGTTACAATTCTGGAATTATTTCTCATTATTAATCTAAATGAACAAGATAAAAGTTGTAAAATTTATATGAGATTATGACGTGTGCTTAGATTTAAGTTTCAAACTCATCAATATACATATCATATCATCGTCAAATCGAATAAAAAAAATGAAATGATCTTATTGCTTACTTACTGACTTTTCTGGAAACAACTTGTAAAACTCTCCAATTTTTTTGGTTTTGGGTTGTGACTCTACATTGTGTCATAAAACACATTGAACAATGCATTGAGCAATGTTTGTACTGGAGAAAATTGTTACGAATAAAATTATTTTGGGGACTAGCATCCTCAAGTTTTACATATATTTATATTACTTTTGTCTTTTGGCTGTTATTGAAGCAGACTGGCATACATTTGGTTGACTGCCAGTTGGAAGCTGAAAGGATTGACCCAATCACTTTAACAGCAACATTGGCACATTTATATGCATTACTTACTCCATAACATCACCATATACTGTACAAAGGTAATGCTATAGGTGTTGCTAACAGCTATAACTGTTACTGCACATATTATATTGCATAAAATACTGGAATACAATGGTTACAATTTATATACCTTCAACATGGTTCCAGGAAGATCTTAACCACACTTTGCAAATTAGATAATGGCATGTTATCAAATTTGTATCAGGAGTATGAATCATTCAATATTTTTTATTTTTTTGATAAAATATAACCCATTGATTTAATGGCCAAAAGTATTATTTAACTATGAATTGACAAACTCCTGAGAAACTTTGCATGTTGAGAATACAGCGATTCCTAGATTAAAACCAGTGGTCCAAATTAACACAAGCCCACAAGCCCTGCAATGGTAGAAAGCTTTTTGGGCTTGCTCAAAATCTGGGTGTTATACAGCATGGCTTGTTCAAAAATGTAATGCCAAGCAGTAGTATATGAATTCAAGCCTGTTTATCAAAAATACTAATTTTGATCTGGAAAACTTGTCTGAGTAGTGCTTCAAAAAAATAAATGAAAATATTTGACAGCATCAACATAGAATTCATGACTTCATTCCTAGGTTATAGCCAGTACGAACCATCGGTGAAGCTCCCAGTGGGGATCAAACAGTGGGACCCCCTGATCCAGAGTCTAATATGCTGACCACAAATCAGTGTGGGTAGAGAGGTCTAGTGGTAAAGGTGTTCACCTTTCACTCGAGAGGTTAAGGGCTCAATCCCCATGAGGAATACCTTCTCAAGTACTCTGTGAAGACACCAGTCCTGGTTTCTACCCAGGAAACTGACTCGAGGGTGATTGTTTAAGCTGTAACAGCTATAACCACCAATCCATTGTAACTGTGGATGTCACAACTAAGTAAATGACAAACTGAATCATAAATTTGAAATACAGTCGAAACTCGTTGGCTCGATATCTCATGGCTCGATATCCTCGTTGGCTCGAACCAAATTAAAAGGACCGATTTTTATTTACTCTTTGTTCATATAAATTTCGATCGGATGGCTCGATATCTTGAGGGTCGATATTTCTCCACGCTCGAAGTCGTTTTTGTGGTCCCAAGCAAGAATTTCACACTTTGATTTGGTTGCTTGGGTCGATGTCATTTTCGCGGGTTCAGTTAAGAATCTCACGCCTTGATTTGTTTGATTGGCTTCATTTAGCACAATGCGCTAATCGATTAAAATTGCTTGACTGATATTATAATTATTATCGAATTTAAATGGTTTAACAGTTTGAATAAACATGCCATCACTTTAAGTTATGTCTCTAATTGTTATCCATCCCTAAATTACTATGCATTTTGATATAACTTTTAAGCTATGTTTGTGTTACCCACTGTTTACAATTGCTTGTTTTCGCATAAATGTATTTTTATTATAAGTAAAAAATAAAATGATATTTTCTAATAATCGAATAAGTCATATTACGAAATTTAGGGTGCGTAACTATGCCCAATAAATACTCTTCCTTCTCTTGCGGAGATAGCGTAGCCAATAACAAACGAAGTAAATAAGACTTTATGTAACAAATGAAAAAATAACATTCTGTAAGCAATCTCGCTTGGCTCGATATTCTCGAGGCTCGAAGTACTTTGGCCGGTCCCTAGAATATCGAGCCATCGAGTTTCGACTGTAGTTTTGTTTTAGGGCTATTACTAATTCATAAAACTAGGTCTGGTTGAAACTGGTTTGCTCATATATGTTTTTATTTTTTATTTATACTTTTGTATTTACATTATTTTTATTTTATTTTAAGGTTGATCATTGCTTGTTGTGATGAACTGTATACTGAGTGATGAAAGTAGATAAGCAGTTAACTTTTCTGAATATAAATCATTAACATGATCATAACATGTACATGTACACTCAAAATTGATGTGAAAATGTGACCTTATCTTCACAGTAAAACAGCTTTGAAAATGGCCCTACCAAGAATCGCAGTGAGTTCAACCAGGTGGAAGTAGAGAGCAGCCGTGACACGCATCCTGATGTCACATACAAGCAGTTGGAAGCCGTTGCCGGCGGGCAAAATCAAATGGGGGGATATGCAATGGCATAAGGATGTCGTGGGAACTCGACAGAAATCAACATGTGAACAATGTGGAAAATCCTTCAAATCGCTTGAGGATCTCGCCATTCACCAGTCAATAGAGAAAGGACATTTAAATTCCAGTAATTGTAAGAGAATTCTCAATTATGTTTGATATTTTTGTATTATATAGTAAATGGTGGAAAAATATCATTATATATCATATTTAAAAATAGAAACTTTTGATGTCATACATGAATCATAGCATTGTAAAGGGTAGTTGCTATAAATAACCGAATTAGTAATTATGCTATAAATAGAATATATCACATTTGTGGTCATTTAATAAGAAATTTATTAAAAAAATTATTTACTTAAAAAGATTAACACTTGCCTGCCAAGCTTTGTTTTGGTTTTATTTTAGAAAACTAGTTTATTTATTAGCAAAATAGTCTTCAATTTTGAAATTAAGATAGCTTTGTTTTCAACGTTTATCAGCAATTACATTCAAAATGCATAATTTAGTTCAATAAGGCTAATCATTGACATTCAAAATGCATAATTTAGTTCAAAAAGGCTAATCATTGACTAAAAATAGCAAGCTACATTAAATAACTGTGACAGAAACACACTGTCTAACATGTAATAGACTAAACATAGTCATAGTTAGTACATGTACATAGCATTCTGTGCACATGACTTGAACCATTTTATGTACACAATTACATGTATGCACCTTTCAGTGAAAAAACCCACATCAGTGGAAGTGAAGGCAGCAAAGAAAAGCTGCATCCAGCTGTCCTGGAGCGTCTCGGCCCTTGAAGAGAAGCATGTCAGTAAATACCATATCCAGTCTCGCTCATCTCAACGTAGCAATGGGGTGTGGTCAAATCTCGGCATGGTCCACCCACAAATGGCCACATTCCACATCAACACGGCTCTGCTTGCAGCCATGTGTAATCCTACTACTCAAATAGGTAAATAATGAAATAATAATAAGTACTTGCCTTTGTATTTGCTCATTGTTTGAAAAAGGGGGTAGGGTGAATTGCATCGCTTGAGAGAAAAATTGAGTTTAAACTTCATACAATAAACATACATATGATTTTAGCTCATCTTATTTTTCAATTTTTTTTTTCAAGGTATTGCCTTGTTGTCATCGGCAACTTTTACCTTGTCCATCACAGAAACTTTGTATCTGCCTTGCCTGTGACAATACAAACATGTTCAGCAAGACCAATTACTCTGGTTTTAATAATCAAGTTATGCCCTTTATCCTACTGGAAAACAGCAACAAGTGCTCAAATTACCTCCACCATTCATCTTTAACCTTAAGAAAAAGTTACATCTGCGTGTGGTGCTCCTGTGATTTTCTGGTCTGTTTAGTTGTGGTACTAGCAAGGTTTCGTTTTA
Organism: Mya arenaria; assembly: GCF_026914265.1. Classification (NCBI taxonomy): domain Eukaryota; kingdom Metazoa; phylum Mollusca; class Bivalvia; order Myida; family Myidae; genus Mya; species Mya arenaria. The sequence continues at coordinate 21,617,631 of NC_069126.1, read as the reverse complement.
GTTGTATACAGGGATGTGATTTGTCCGGGGATTCGCGGAAATCCGCGGATCTAATTGCCCTAGAGACCCCCCCCCCCCCCCCAAAAAAAAAAAAAAAAAAAAATTGTTTTTTTTTTTTTTTTTTCCTGAATTCCTGAATTATTTGGTTGCTTTTAGTTGTTTAAGTTAATATTCAAGTTTGCTTCTAATTTAAAGTCAGGAGAGCCCTCAAAAGAGCTTGTAAAAGCCATTTTTTTCTTCTACAGCAGTGCGCTTTTGACCCCAAGAGCGCCCCATAAACCCAAGGCCGAAAATGTTTCAGCCCCCCAGCTGCCAGGTCAATCACATCCCTGTGTATGAGACTAGAATTTATTAAGTATTCAAGTAATTATGAAAGAGGTTTATTACTTTGTTTTGAAGTACTTTGTTACTGTAATTTATGCATAAAATTCCACTCGTGAAGTTACAAGTTTCAGAGTTATCACCCCTTTTATTAGGTCTTTAGCTTTGAAGTTTTGTAGTATACTTATACAAAGTACTGTGTTTATAATGCATGTCTTAGCAAATTAAAATTGTTCTTACACACAGAATTACTTTGCTTTTGTTTCCAGGAATTGTAGCTGTAAATGAGAAACAGCAGTATGGAATTCGTTATGTTATCCAGTTTCAAAGAACAGAACTTAAAATCAAGAAAAGAAGAATAAATGTTTATGAGTATAAACTTGAAGGGATGCCCTGGAAGAAACTAGACTGGGATACTGACAATGACCAAAGTATAGAATTAGCCAAATACTTGTTCACCAAGCCTCACACAGGTAAATAGAGGTTTTCTGTTGCTCTAGCTCGTAGCTAGGGATCATGTTATATGCATTGTTTGCACCATAGCCATCACAGTCATTTACAGTGTATTACTTTAGTTTCTGCTGTCTTACTTTTTTTCAGCAAGTCTTAATTAATTTTTATACAATTATTATTGGTGTAAAATTATATTAAATTTAAGGTATTATAATTATTATTTGGGTATTTTTGTCACTTGTAAAGCGGTATAACAGTTTTTTTAATCGTAAATAACAAAAAGACAATGACTAGATACTTGACAATTGCTGTTTGAGTAACATTCTCTTTTGAATGTGGGCTATATACATGTATTATGCTCTTTTTAAGATGATATTGGTACCCCGCAAAATTTGACGGCTTATATGAATGTTAAGCATAACATTGTCGTTAGCTGGTTTCCGCCTCTTGAAAAGAAAAATGAGAAAACCAGGCAGTTGTCCACTGAGGAGAGTTCTTTCACAGGATATTCGGTTTACTATTCAAAAGTGGATAGCAACGTATGGTCTTGGATAAAGAGTTTGGGCAAGGATGCAAGATGCACTGTCATTTCACACAACAAGATTCCGCGGCCATCTGAATACCTCGTAGGCCTCACTGCAAACATAGGTTTACACATGGGACCCATGGTTGTTATGTGCTTCCATAACTGGCAACCTGGTGTGCTGGTATTCCAAAACAAGTGTTGCAAAATCTGCCAAAAGTCGACCAGAGGTAAAATGACGATATCGAGAAATGATGGTAGAATGATGGTTAGCGAGGAGGATAAAGTCACCAAAGGAAATGTCAAGTTTAAACAATTAGGTAGGTTGGAAACTTGTCGAAAATTAAAGTTTGACAGAAACAAATGGATGGATAGATATATGTGTACGGTATTTGATATAATTTTTATGTTTATTATCGTTTCAATGAAACATGATATTATATGAAAGTTTCTTTACTAACCATGTGTGAATTGCTGAATTTGTTGGATACAGGTAACAACAAAATGAAATGATACATAATGGTACTTTTAACCATACGATACCATAAGAGATCATGTCAAAATTTGTGCGACAATTTATTCAAATTAAGTTGTTTTATATCATAAATGGTAGGTCCCATGTTTCATGGTGGTCCTATGTTTAATGATGGCTGCCATGTTTAATGGTGGCTGCCACGTTTAATGGTGGATGCCATGTTTATGGGGGGCTGCTATGATTAATGATGGCTGCCATGTTTAATGGGGGGGCTGCTATGATTAGTGATGGCTGCCATGTTTAATGGGGGGCTGCTATGATTAATGATGGCTGCCATGGTTAATGGGGGGCTGCTATGATTAATGATGGCTGCCATGTTTAATGGGGGGCTGCCATGTTTAATGGTGGCTGCCATGTTTAATGATGGCTGCCATGTTTAATGGGGGGCTGCCATGTTTAATGGTGGATCCCATGTTAAATGGTGGATCCCATGTCTTAAAGTATGCCATGTTCAATGATGGCTGCCATGTTCAATGATGGCTGCCATGTTTAATGGTGGCTGCCATGTGTAATTGTGGCTTCCATTTTTTCTTTACAGAAACAATATACTAAATTTTAAGCTTTTTTATGGTCAAGTTTCAAGTGTTGTTTTTTTTATTTCACCTGTCTATTTTTAGGAAATATCAGTAAATTTTTGTTTTTTATTATCAATGAATACTCATTGGTACTAAATAAAAAGATTCTTGGTACAAGGGACTAATTTCCAACTGTAATTAAAGGTTGTATTCATCATAAAATTCACACGGTCCATAAGATTATCATATTCAAATCCCCCCCCCACACACACTCTGCATCAGTTGCCTGAGACCATGTTCATCAAAATAATTTTTATATCAAATTTAATAATTCAGTAATGTTTTACGTTTAGCTAAATATCTTTCAGATAGAAAAGATGTTTTCCTTTCTGCAAACCATTTCTACCAGTCCTATGAAGAGCTTGCAAAAGGAGATACCTTTAGTGGTGAGAATTGAGCAATTTGGAAAATATGTCATCTTGAAATTAAATTGAATTTAAAAATCTCCAACAAAAGTCTACCAGAAATCATATTGAATCTTGAAAATAAAAATGAATTTACAAAATGTCTCTAAAAATTATTCATTATTTGCTATCAGTAAAAATACGGAAGCTACTTCTTCAAACATAAAAATTGTTTTATTGAACTTTTCAGATGGAAAAGCATTACACATGTATGTCTTCCTCAGTGTTGCATTATGGGACAACCTTCAGAATGCATTGTAAGTGGTGTTTTCATTTTCATCTTTAAGTTTATCTAAATATAGATTTGTGTTTGTTGACAAGAAGTTATCCAGTTAAAGGTAAATATGATAATTGCAAGTAGATATACATGAATTGACAATTCAGTATGGTATTTATAAGTGTGCCTAGGGTATCGGCTATTTCCTCTCTCTTGGGTAGATATTATTATCCCCCCTCGATGGAAGGTTTCTGGAGAGGGATTGTGTGTTGGCATTTTCAGCCATTTTGTCTGTCACCCCATTTCTTGGTGGGGTTGGTCAGATAATGTTTAAACTTGGTCAGAATGTTCCTCTTGATGAAATTTCGACTGCTTGTTAGAGTGGGTAAAAAACAAGGTCACTGGGTCAAATCTTAGAAAAGTGGAACACACTAGAGACATTATATTGGTCCAATATTCATGAAATTTAATGAGAATGTTTCCTTTGATGAACTATTGGACAAATTTTAAATGGGTCATTTGAGATAAAATAAAAAAAAGGTCACAAGGTCAAATCATCGATTGTTTTGTCTGTAACCATATTGGAACCATACCTTGGTAGGCATTGGTCAGATTATGTTAAAACTTGCAAACAAACATGAATTTATCACAGTTATTAAAGAGGATTTATGTCACTCTATCTGTAGAACAACATTGATCCAGATTATTTGGAACATAGCTTCAACATAGGACCTCAAAATAGTACATAATGGAAATAAATAGACGTTTTTTTCGACATGCGTGTGTCCTGATATTGAAATATATTGTCAGTAACATCTTTTAACCCTTAAGCCGCTATATATATGATATACCCCCGGTACTGATAATCTGTCTCTGCTGGATTAATTGAGCTAAAACAATAGCTGGATACCCTAGTTACAAGAATGTGTGTAAATCCTTTATTATATGTGATAGACACATAAAAGTTATATGCAAATACATCCTCAATGTTTGAACTTTTCAATGATATTTCTCATTTGGCGACTTGATAAAAATTTGCACCTATACAGGTAAGATTATTGTAATCAAGGTAAGTAAATAAAAACAAATACACTATTCACATTTATTTTTCACCAAAATGGTTAAAAATACAGTAAATAAACAATGTATAACAGTACAGAACAACATTTTGGTAAAAATTCATTACTTACTGTATGAAATTACAGGTAAACTAATTACAGGTGAGCTTAGAAATCTTGCCGAAATTTCAGGCATAACAAAAATCACTGCATTCAGTTTTTTAGGAATTCTAATAGATTCAAATGCTCTTTTACAAGTATAAAACAAACTAATTACATAAATAAATAAATATTTACATAAATAAATAAATAATGTAAACAATGATACACAAATGGCATATTATACCTTCAAAATTTTCAATATATACAAAAACAGTTATACACAGTTCTCCTGTTCAGATTTCCATTCACAGTCACACCTTGTACACATCTTTTTTCATTTGTTATTGACAAAGTCACTGAATCAGAACATTCTTATAGTCCTGAACTGAATGATACACTTGAAAGCATCTTGGATGGCACAATGCCACTTTACAGTCTGGGCACCAGAAAGATGTCTGTTGCCGCTTGAAACCAACCCTGTTCTCTACCTTGACATTACAAGCCACACAGTCTCTGAGGGGCCTGGCTCTCTTTGTCCCAGCTTTAACAGGGATGAAGTCAGAGAAGTGTCTTCCAGTCAATCGTGAAGGCTTCTCACCAAGGACAGGACGCCCGCGTCTGACCGATTGTCCTCTGGGACCACCGCCTTCTTCAATCAAGGATTCGAGGACTGACTGGCGGAAGCTCTCATGGTCCTTCTTTGGCTGGTTTGTGGTAAACTTCTCATACAGCCTGTATGAATTCACCAAACAAATGTTCATGATATGAAAAAAGAGTTTGCGCCACCACTTCTTTGTTTTGCGGGCAATGGAGTTGTACTGGTTGTACTGGTCCAGCAAATCTACCCCACCCATGTACTTGCAGTACTCAACAATACATGTAGGCTTCTTCACATGCTCACGAGTCCCATACTTGGTCTTCCACAACACACTCATTTGTGGGGGATGAATGTTTGTCAGCATAGTGACATCTCGCTTCTCGTGGAATCTCAATGCTGTAGTGGCCCCATTCTTGCGGTAGACGCACTCATACTCGGCAAGCTTACGCTTTTGTTGGACAGCTTTCGGTACACCGCGTCTGTTTGCCCGTAATGTTCCACAAGAGTAGGTGCCATGTGCCTCAAGTTCATCAAACAGTTCTGGAGATGTGTAGAAATTATCCATATACACATGATGGCCATGACCTAAAGTTCCACACCTAGCCATCAGACCAAGCACATATTGGGAAGAGTCTAATATGGGACGTATAAATTAGGTATAGATTATTATAGCTTATGCTCAGACTTTCTGATTCAGGCCTGCTGGTTTATCACAAAATGATAATACTTCATCCTTATATCCTGATCATTTTGTTAAATGTAAATGTTTCAGGGATGACCAGGGCAGACCAATTCATCGTGTGTTTGTAAGGTATGTATTTTGCATGTGTGATGTAAGGTATGTATTTCGCATGTGTGTGTGTAAGGTCTGTATTGTGTTTGTTTGTTTGTTTGTTTGTTTGTTTGTTTGTTTGTTTGTTTGTTTGTTTGTTTGTTTGTTTGTTTGTAAGTTATGTATTGAATGTGTGTGTAAGGTATGTTTTGCATGTGAATGTGTGTGTGTAAGGTGTGTATTGTGTGTATTTTTAAGGTATGTATTGAATGTGTGTGTGTGTTAGGTGTGTGTTGCATATGTTTGTAAGGTATGTATTGCATGCTTGTGTGTAAGGTGTGTATTGTGCTTGTTTGTAAGGTATGTATTGCATGCATGTTTGTAAGGTGATTATTACATGTGTGTGTAAGGAATGTATTGTGTTTGTTTGTAAGGCCTGTATTGAGGGTTTTTGTTAAGTATATAATGCGATACTGTGAAATCATTTATATTCGTTGGCATAAATTTTGTGGTTTGCTGATAAATTACAATTTCGTGGGTACTTGAATTCATGGTTTTTCATTTTGGAAAAAAAATCGAAACTGCGATTGTTCTAGATCGTCTGCATTATCGCCACACGCTGGCCCATGATTTCGGTCTTCTACGTCACTCGGTTTTTGACACTCGCAAAAGTTGTACAACATGCCAATTAATCAGTGCATAATTATACCCATGTCAATTATCTATTTAATTGGAAATTAAGGTCATAAAAGAAGATTTACTCTGATCATAAATACAGATTTGAGAAGCCATTGAATACCAATTAAGAATTTTGCAAACTGTGAAAACACAAAGAAGGTCCGTATATTTCAGTGAACAATTCCTTATATTGCAAATTCAATGACTTGAATATCATCTCATTTCAGTATTTATTCACACGTTTTTGTTTTAAGTATATTGAATGCGTTGTTTTGTACATTGTCACGTTGGGTGCTCAGTAACCTCCAATGGAATCGATTCATTATTTTATTAAAGAAAAAAATCGAGAACCGACACACATTACTCACATCCTGTTAACTGGAGATTTTCATGAACAGCACATGTTTAGGCACATGCTTCAGTCATTTGGTTAAAAAAAACCATTAAAATGATTTGGTTTATTATTTGTTAAAGGCTGATATAAAACATTAACAAAACAATGATAGTAAGATATACAGTGGGACGGATATTTACGCTGTATATTGCGGCCTCTGTAACAAATAAACTAGCATATGTATATAACATGGCAATTGAAAAAGTGAATTAAGGGTTTTTATTTTGTGGGATCTTGAATTTGTAGATCACCCAACCCACGAAAACCACGAACATTAATGCCCCATGAACATTAATGATTTCACAGTAGCTTGTAAGGCAAGTATTGTTTGTATTCAGGTTCCAAACGAATGGTAAAATTGATATTCAAATATTTGGTTATCCTTCAGAATGAATATTCAATTACTAAAATGAATCATTTGGAAGTTATATTAAACTATAACTATTTGATTTAGTAATAGCCGGGACGTTTTGACCCTTCATTAACAATTTGAAATTAGGTCGGTGAAGATTGTAAATTTCCCATTTAATAAAGTTGGGTTGTTTTGTTGGCTTCTTATTGACAGAAAACACTTTGGTGTGACAGCCGATGCTGTAATCATTTAAGTTAAAATAATTGGAACCTGAATAGCCAGGTATTGTGGTGTGCAAGCTTATTGCCCAGCTATTGTTAAATTACAAGGACTGTTGATAGTACCTGAAGATATGTCCCTAATTGACATATGACGCATGTATAGCATATTGTCATCATATTCACACCTTTAGCAGTAGGGGCCAATCATTGTTAAAACAAGACATATAAAATTCATATAAAAACATATTATATTTGAATACTGATTTTTACATTCGATTACTAAACATTCAATTGAATATTCGTTTGCATCCCAAGTATAAGCATGCATCCTGTCTAAACTATATGCAGTCTGAAGGCATGTTTATACACTAACTTGGAAATATGGTAAAGGAAAGCATCCTTTAATAATATCCTTTTATGTTTAAAAACATGTCAACATTGGAACAAAAGTTGTCAACTTTCAAATATTTATTTCATTGTTATGTGATTCAAACATACCCAGAAACTTAGTTTATCTGTTAAAGTTATCTGTTAAGATGACACTTCTATCAGGCAAAAGGTTTTTTAGGAATTTTCAAGAGGCCAAGTAACACCAGTTTTATATGAATATAAAAAAAGAAACAGTCCAGAATGGGGCTTGTATTTTTGTTATGCGAGACAGCAATCAATTTGATATTTGATTGACTTTCTGTATCTGCACTAGGGCTTCTCGATGTGGACAAAGCAAAGATAAGGTTGAAGATGAACTCCCAGAGTGCATTATATGGGTCAACGGCAAACCAATTAAAGTTCAGGTAGGCAACTGTCTTACAGGGAAGACTTAGCAGTAATAACAGTAGAGTTTCTTACTGTTTTAATTCTTGAAACATGCCACTGTTGTCATCTATTAATTCCAACATCTCACACTTGGTAACTTTGTCAAATAAAGTTGATGAAACTTAATAAAACATAGCATGTTGGAAATGTTTAACGTAAAACATCTCCTAACCAGTCTTTTTCAATATTCCAGGTGCACAATGGAGCCTCAACCTGTAAAGATTTGCGTGTTGATATCACAGGAAAATTGCACCTGCATCTAAACACTGTTCTTTTGGAGATAAAGCCAGGCTGCATGCAGGTGAGGTCAATGTTTGGTCAAGTAACTGTAAAGATTTCAGATCATTATACATATTAATGCATTCTGTACGATGTTTTCATTATTTGTCAATGATATCTCTTTGTTCTTTGTACACAAAATCAGCAGGATTGTACCCACCCACAGCAGTCGGAATCATTCTTAACCAACTTAGTTCTTTTTACACAATGACAAACATAGAAAAATCTTTAAAACAACGTTAATACCATTGGAAATTCCATTCGCTTTTCAGAGGTACACAGTGTGTGTAGATATTGCCCGCAAGCTGGGAATCAAGGCAACTGTCCGCCATCTCTTGAAAGAGAAGGTTATACCACAGTCAATAACAAAAGGGCTCAGTAAGTGATATGCCCCAATCTAGTTGTGTTTTCCCGTCACCTGCATATCAACTCAGACATTTAGAGATTATGTTTTCTCATATTTGTTCAAACATTTCTTTGTCTATTGTATCACCTACATGTAATTGATGTATACCATGTTAACATGATGTTGAAGACTGGTTATTTCCTGGTTAGAAACCAGTACTGGTTTCTGTTTTGAGGGCTCAAGAGAATGGTCCCCACCACTACCCCTGTGTTGGCTCAAACCCAAGACCTCTTGGATGAGAGATGGACACATTAACCACTTTCAACCTCAGACCTTTAATTGAACAAAATACCTCCATGTAGATTCAGTTGATACACTTTTTTTTTCAGTCAAAAACTTGCTGACAGAAGACAGAGCTGGTATTAAGTATTGCAGCTATAAAGTGAAGCTCACTTGCCCAGTAAGTATAACTGTAGAAGGTCAAGGTGAGCTGTTGTGATCGCCAAGTGTCCAGCGTAGTCGTCCGTCTTGACGTTAGCAATTTGACTGTTAACACTCTAGAGCACACTATTTGGGCACAATCTTAATGAAACTTGGTCAGAATGTTACCCTCAATAAAATCTTGGACGAGTTCGCTATTGGGTCTTCTGGGTTTAAAAACTAGGTCACCAAGTCCAATTAAAGGAAAAGTTTGTTAACACTATAGAGGTCACATTTATTACTGTATCTTCAGGAAACTGGGTCAGAATGTTAATATAAATAATCTCTAGGCCAAGTTTTAATCTGGGTCATGTGTGGTCAAAAACTCGGCCATAAGGTCAAATCATAGGAAAAGCTTGTTAGCACTTTAGAGGTCACATTTATGACTGTATGTTCATGAAACTTAGTCAGAATGTTTATATTGATTAGCTCAAGGCCTAGTTCGAATCTAGGTCATGTGCGGTCAAAAACTAGGTCACCAGGTCAAGTAATGTTTACACTCTAGAGGCCACATTTAGGACCATATGTTCATGGAACTTGATCAGAATTTTATTATTGATGATCTTTAGGTAGAGTTTGAAACTGGGTAATCAGAGGTAAAAAACCAGGCCAATAGGTTAAATTATAGAAAAACTTTTTAAACACTGTAGAGGTTGCATTCTCTCTTTAATCACGATGAAACTATGTCAGAATGTTTGTGTTTATGAAGTCTATGTCAAGTTTGAAACTGTGTAACCTGAGTTCAAAAACTAGGTCACGGAGTCAAATCATAGAAAACATTGTTAAAACACTGTTGAGGCCATATTTTCTACTTTATCTTTACGAAACCTGGTCAGAATGTACTTATTATAGCAAGGTAATTGAATTGGATCAGTTGAGCGATACAGGGCCTTCAGGGCCCTCTTGTTTCAGTGAAATATGAGTTTCATCATGGTCAGTGAACTAACAGCAGTGAAATGTCACTGAAAACTAATAAGTGGAAATATCAGCTTCAAAAACTACTTTAAAATGAAATGTAATTACTTCCCTTTCATAAAAGCTGAGTGCTTTTCTTACAGCTAAATATATAAGAATAAATAAAAATGATTCTGTATGTTTAAGTGAAATATTTATTGGATCAAAAATAACTTACCATTTACTGATATTACGGAAATAGTTTTCTCCCACCTCAGATAAGTAGATCTAATAATTTGTCCATGCTAGAATTTGCCCAAGTGCGAAGAAAAAAGGCTCATATGAAACTCCTTTTTTTATGCTCACCACATTGTAATTACCTACCTTATTGAAGACTGTCGTCTGTAGCATCATAGAAACTTGTAGCATCATAGAAACTTGTCTTGTGGCAATATTTAAAACGCCAATTAACAAAATGCACATAAATGTTGGTCGGTCAGTACATCGGTAGACTAAAGCTTGACCGAGTGATAACTCAAATATCCCTGGACCTATTGTCGTCAAACTTGACAAGTAGGTTAAGCCTGACCAGGAGTTGACCCCTATTGATTTTGGGGGTCATTGGGCCAAAGGTCAAGGACACAGTGACCTTTAATGGTAAATTAATTTTAAAGCTTGTCTGAGTGATAACTGAAAAATGCCTAGACCTTTGTCATCAAACTTGACATGGAGACTGGGCCTGACCAATAGACGACCCCTATTGTTATAAGGGGTCATTGTGTCAAAGGTCAAGGTCACATTGACCTTTAATGATAAAAGGTTGTCCAAGTGATAACTCCAAAATGCCTGCACCCATGGCCCTCAATCTAGACTTGGCGGTTGGGCCTGACCAGTAGATGACCCATAATGATTTTGGGGGTCATCGGGCCAAAGGTCACAGTGACAATGAAGGCAAACTGAACAATTCCTAGACCTATGGTCATCAAACTTGACATGAAGGTTGGGCCTGACCTTTAGATGATCGCCAAAGGTCAAGGTCACAGTGACCTTTCTTTAATGAGAAAACTTTAACAAAGCTTCTCCCAGTGACATCTCAATAATGCCTGGACCTATGATCATCAAATTTGAGATGGAGGCTTGGCCTGACCAAAAGATGACCCCTTTAGAATTTAGGGGTCACTAGGTCGAAGGTCACAGTGACCCTGAATGATAAAATGTTGTCCAAGTGATAACTCCACAATGCCTGCACTCATGGCCCTCAATCTTGACTTGGAGGTTGGGCTTGACCAGTAGATGACCCCAATGGGGTCATATAACCAAAGGTCCAGGTCAGAGAGCCCTTGAATTTGTTCAAGGGGGGGGGGATAATGTTTGTCAAACATATCTTGTTATTTCTTGATTCAAATGTCACCATAAAACAGTTTTCATGCACCTTTTAAGAAATAATACTTCACTCTCTGTAGAACTATTTAAGACTGATTTGACTATCAACATAATCTGAATTACTGCCACATATCCATGACAATCACGAATGATCGCATATCCATACCAAATTATTTTCACTAAGCACAAAAGAGATCCAGCAAAAAATACATTTTTACTTAATTTTCTTAAACTGAGGTGGGAGAAAAAGCATCAACCATAGCTGCTTGTGTAAGATAGGTTCATCCCGACCCTCGTGCAGGGTATTTTGCGCTAAACCTCATTCGGCAAAAAATCTCATGCTGTGTTCTGGTGTGACTATTCATGCTGACCCTCTTATCTCATGCTGTCTCTGTCTCTGCTCTGTAACAATAAATAAATAAAGTAGAAATAAATACATACTTATGAAGCAAATCTTTCTACACTGTCCAGAGTATTCTTGAATAATGCATTCAATAAAGAAATAGACAACTGTTGACTTTAGTCTGTGATGGTTTAAATAAATTAAATTGCAAATCTCTTGCAGATCAGTCAGCGTCGCCTGGAGGCTCCTTGCAAAGGAGACCGATGTAGACATCTTCAATGTATGGAGGTTGGCACCCTGATCCAGCTGAATGAAACCAAGAAAGAAAGACTCTGTCTGCTCTGTAAAGAACCCTACACCAGCCTGTGCATTGATGGGTAGGTTAGGGTGGTTCACATTCTACTGCCTTGCTTGGTTGTATTGTCATCATTAAATGGTTTAAAGCCTAGTAATACAGTCAGTTGGGTCCTTTTGTGGGAATTTTAAAGTAATTTAGACCTAGATTTTGATTACATGAAACATGGAAGGTTGTTAGCTCAAAGGGCAAGGTCACTCTTAAAACATAAACTCAAAGGTCAAGGTCATGCAATAATGTTCATTGTGAACTAGCATATTATATTGAAACATCACCTAGCATTTGCATGTAAGTGTTCAAAGTAGAGAAATTTCTTGCTACAGTCATAAAGGTAAGTTTCTTGGATGACCAAGTCTGAGTTGGTATACTACTCGTGATATTTTTGGTATACTGTACTGCTCGTGAGCACTTACATTTTTTCAGCAAGCCTTCTATATGAAATCCTGAGTAAAGGAAACCGAAGGCATTTAACCTTGATGCAAGGTGTTTAGGCTTTGAAGTTCATTTGAGCACAATGTGCTCAGCGTGAGCTATTTTGATGGTATGATTGTCTCTCATCATAGGTCCGTCCGTTGTCAACACATGTCTTCAAACAACTTCTCCTAAACCACTGGAACAATTTCAACCAAACAGGAATGTTCCTTGGGTGGTCCTTTTTCCAGATTTAAAACAAAATTGGTTCTCTGAAGAAAAAAACTTCTGCTGGCCTCATTTCCAAATCATTTCACTATTTTAATTCATAAAAATCATGGCAGCCAGAGGGACATTCTTTTCACTGTATAAATTTATCGAAAACTTTTCTCAGAATCAGCTGGCCTAATTTAAAAATGAATTTTACATAAATGTTCCTTAGGTGACCATCTTCAAATTCCTCCACCTCATATTTATTCGAATAAAAAAAGTCTACCAGGGGTAGGGCTAGTTAGTACTGTTTCTGTTTGTCTATAAGGAAAATTTGAAAATCTCTTTAGGAACCATTGGCCCAAGTTCTTATTTTTCATGTTTAATACTCTCCTTTAAAAACAGGAAAAAATATAGTTTCACCTGGGGAATACGGGTGGGCAGGTGTTTTGGCAGACATCGTCCATTACATTGCCTGATAAATAACATCAGAACTCTATGTTCATTCAGATTTATAAGCTATATAGGGCCATTTTAGCCCACTTGTTTCTAATTTCGAACACTTTTTCTTTCTTTTTTTAAATACAAGTGACAATAATAGGTTGACATGAATCGGAAACCTTTAATTGAAAGTCAACATTTTCCAGGTTATTTCTAGAGATACTACGGACAGTTCCAAGTTCAGTGACAGAGATTGAGTTTAATCCAGAGGGGGAGTGGAAGCCAGTCACTAACACAGCAGAGAGTGGACCCTCTGTCAGCATTGGTATGGAACTCTCAGCAATGATAAGCCAGAAATGTGGTCTATTTAAGAACCTGAGAGAGGATGATAATGAAAACCTTCAAAAATGGCACATAAAACTCAGAATGTATGACATATCACAAATGTTTTTTTAACCAGGTTTTCACATAGTGAAACCTGGTTATTAGAATGACGAACGTCGTTGTTCGGGCGGGTGGCCGGGCGGCGTCAAACTCACCTATGAAACTGAATAACTTTAGTAAGGGTTGACATATCTTGACCAAACTTGGTCTTTAGAAAGAGTTTATGGGTACCTTTCAGGGGATTGTGTTTGGGGTCCCTAGGGTCAAGGTCAAGGTCACTACTACTAAAAATAGAAAAACGGTTGTAACTGAATAACTTTAGTTAGGTATGACATATCTTGACTATACTTGGTCTATTGGAAGAGTTTATGAATACCTTTCATGGGATTGCGTTTGGGGTGCCTAGGGTCAAGGTCACTATTACTAAAAATAGAAAAACGGTTGTAACTGAATAACTTTAGTTAGGTATGACATATCTTGACTATACTTGGTCTATAGGAAGAGTTTATGAATACCTTTCATGGGATTGCATTTGGGGTGCCTAGGGTCAAGGTCACTATTACTAAAAGTAGAAAAACGGTTGAAACTGAATAACTTTAGTTAAGGTTGACATATCTTGACTTAACTTGGTCTATAGGAAGAGTTTATGGATACCTTTAATGGGATTGTGTTTGGGGTCCCTAGGGTCAAGGTCACTGTAACTAAAAATAGAAAAACGGTTGAAACTGAATAACTTTAGTTAGGGTTGACATATGTTGACAAAACTTGGTCTATAGGTAGAGTTTATGGATACCTTTCTTGGGCTGCATATTGGGTCCCTAGGGTCAAGGTCACTATTACTCAAAATAGAAAAACAGATGAAACTGAATATTTTTAGTTAGGGTTGACATATCTTGAACAAACTTGGTCTATAGAAAGAGTTTATAGATACTTTCATGGGATTGCGTTTGGGGTCCCTAGGGTCAAGGTCAAGATCACTGTTACTAAAAATAGAGAAAAAAAAAATGAAACTGAATAACATTAGTCAGGGTCCACATATCTTGACCAAACCAGGTACAAAGGAAGAGTTTATGGATACCTTTCATGGGATTGCGTTTGGGGTCCCTAGATTCAAGGTCAAGGTCACTGTACTAAAAATAGAAAAATGGTTGAAACTGAATAACTTGTTAGGGTTGACATATCCTGACCCAACTTGGTATGAAGGAAGAGTTTATGGATACCTTTCAATCGATTGCATTTGGGGTCCCTAGGGTGAAGGTCACTGTTACTAAAAATAGGAAAACAGACACAGGCTGAAGTTCTTCTGTCAATCATTAAAAACCTGCTTTCGTCATGTTGTATTTTCATGTGAAGAATGGTAGACACATTAAGATAACTTTGTCATTGTCAGATCAATAACTTTTAGAGACTCATTGTAGAGTCTTCTGACTTGGTATATATGTTGGTCATAAACAAGTGATTTTTTGGTTAGTGTGTCAAATATCAAGGTCATGGTCAATTTTACAAGAACAATTATTGCTGTTGCAAGGCAATACATCTGGTTTGCAGAATACTATTAAAAATTATAAAATGGTCAATCTTCTTCAATGATATAGTGATTTCAGCTGTGCTTTGGTCTGTGTACAGGTTTAATGATGACTGTCATTATGGCCCGTGAATTAAATGTATCATAAATTGAGTGTGCACTGTTTGTACTAGATACAAAATATTACATTATAAACAATGGTCATTTCTGCTTTTTAAGATGATGATGCTGGGAAGCTGACAGAAGACAAACAAGGTGAAAAGGTCAATGGGGATGAATGCATTCAGAATGAATATGAGTATGAGAGTGGAGTCAACAGTGGCTGGTTTTTCTCTCAGTATGGTTTGGAGATGGATGACGATGACATTGAATTGATTAACATTAATGCTGGAAACACTACAAGTGAGATGGAAGCAATTGAGAGAAATAGAGTCGTTCTAATGGATGAAACAAATGGAATGGTGTGTGAAAATTCCCAACCGACATCATTAATTGAACCCAATGTCTTGGACAATTCAGATTGTGTGCTGAAAGATATCAACTCAGTTCAAAGTAATTCACATGGACAAGGAAAACATCATACACTCAATAGATCACATACTGAGAGAAACTCTCAGAACATATTTTCCTCACAGATTATGATCGAAGATCAGAATACCGGAAGGAGCGTTAATCTCCATGAAATGGTCCCTCTTGACTCAAACAAGATAACAGAAGAATGTAGCAACATTAATGACCCAAGGAATCAAGATGTCATGAACATGGGATCCAATTTACATCGGGTGTCATCATTCTCAAATAAACTCAGCATAGAAGGACCTGTTGCTATGGATACCAGTAGAGATGGTATTGATGTCGAACGGGAATCACCCTGCGGTGTTGTTATGGGCCTTTGTGATAAACTGCTCAGTAAAAGGTAATGCTTTATACTGAATGCACTGCATTTAGTTTAAATTTATAATAATTTGGGTTACTAATATTGTTTTTTGCTGTCATAATGTAAGGATCATATGATATTACAGATATGTCATGAGGGGTTTATTTCATAATTTGTTATTAAAATTCAAGGGATAGCATCTGGATGTCATAAGAGTTGGCATTTTCTTCTGAAACAAATACTCATCTTCAGTAATTACATTATATCATTTAAAGTAAGTACCAGCTTTGATTGGTTTTGTATGATATACTATTAAATACTCTTTATTTATTTTTTTCCTACAGCTCTCAGCATGAAGGTCATTCCGAGAAGGGAGGTTCTCAGACAATAGGTTCAGCTAAGAACAAAACACCAAAAACTGTTGGCCGAGGCCTATATCAAGTCACATTGAATCCTGCTACATTTAACATTGACCATTCATTTACCTGCTCTGAATGTGAGTTTGTGTATAGTAGTTCTCAAATGTTCGAAGGTGCCAATAAGAAGATGTGTCTAGAGTGTGCCCTAGAGCAAAATGTCATCAGCAAAAATCTGTATACAGTGTTAAGTACTGGGCACTTGCAACCAAGAAATTTTCAATTCAGAATCAATTATGATCTGTTTAAGTGTACAGAATGCAAGCATAATTATGGAATGACAAAGCTGTACCGAGTGAAAGGATCTGAATTTTGCTGCATAAATTGTGCCTTAGAATTGAATCACATTAGTCATGAAACTTGGCACAAGCTCTCAAATAAGAAATCCACTAGCTTTGTGAACGGCATAAGATATCAGGACAAAGAAATCACTGATAAATCTCAAGCTAACTTGAACGCATCGATTCCAAAAAAAGATGAAGTGATAGACATCATATTTGCTGAAGACAAAAAGCCCCCTATTCTTGAAAATAATGGGTTGACGAAGAAATGTTACATTCCAATGTGTCAAGTAAATTGGCTATGTCCTGATTGTAATAAAGGTGGAATTACAATGAGTGAAAACCTGAGGTGGAGGAAGAAAGCATGTACAGATTACCTGAAACAGAAAACTAAAAAATGGAGAAGAAGGGCTGAGAAGATGTATTGGAGTCCTCAGAAAGCCAATGTAGGTAACCATGGTGATGGCTGTGGTTCTGGTTCCACAGTATATCAGCAAATTGCGCAATCAAGTAAACCGTTTCAAGATAGCATTTCAAATGTTTGTTTTAAGTGTCATTCAACGCAAGGTGGAATAAAAAATGCAGTGTGGTACCAAATCAAATTTGAGGTGTTCTGCCCAGCGTGCTTTCAAAAACAGTTTGTGGAAATAAGGTCGGCTAAAGCAAATGGTCCAATTGATAATGAAAATGAGCATGAGGATTTAGAAATAGAGGGTCAATGTAGGGTTTTAAGGAGTCATCAGAATAACAGACAACATGGCAATACCACAGATACCAATGAAGACAACCTGGCAAATGTACCAAATGAAAGGCAAAGTATTGCACAAGGGCATTGCCTAAGTGAAGTAAGAAGAGCCTCTGTTTTTGATTCCTGTTCTGCTACACTGGAACAGTACACAGATATGACAAGTGACATAACTGGACTTGATCTGAACTCGGACAACTCCAGTAACATAGAGGAATGTCAAGTTATAAAATCTGAAAAAAATCTTGATTCAATGGAACTTTTTAAAGGTGATAACATGAGTTCTAATCATTATAATTTTGAAGCAAATGAAGTAACGGTACTTTATCAAAGCAATGGTGCTACTGTTGAATGCATTGTTCAGGAACAAGGGGCAGAACTAGTTTTGGAAAATAATTTCAAAGAAAAAAAGGTTATAGAAATCGATGATGATGATGAGGAAGATGATTTTGATTTCTTTAAGCACTGGGGCTCTGTTGATTTAGGTAAATCAAAAAATGAGAAAACAAACTTTCGGGCCAATCAAAGAAATAGAAAAGAAAACATGGAAGGTGAAAGTAAAAGATACGTTACTAGAGCTAGAAAGGAAACCTCTCCATTGCTGGAACAAAGGAATCATCGAATTAAAAAGATGGATCCTTTTGAATTTGATGATTAAATGAAGATTTATATGTGTAGCATAGATGTGATTATTGAAAATGTGTATGTTGTTAAGTATCACTTAAATTAAGTGCTTTATCATATATCGGGTATGTTATGTTGGGCATTTGTTAGTTATACGGGTAATAAAATACATGAAAACCCTTATTGTTGATTAATATCATATGTAAATATCAATACACCATTTGATTGGTAATGCATTATAAAATGCAGAAATTTTGAGCTGGCATAGCTATTCAAGTGAAATACTCTGATTATATGTCTTTCTCCATATATGTAAATTTACTAATGCATTCTTCAATATTTCTTGAAAGTTCCATGAACCTTAGTTTAATACATTTTTACTGTTGTCCAACAGTAAATGATGACTTGTGCACCAGTTTTAACCTATGGACAGAATGACATTTATAAGTTTATGTTGCCATAGCAACTGATTGTTATAGCTGACAAAATTAAACTACTTGTCTGTTCATGTCACCATATAAAATTAAGCCATTAATTTTAAACATAGGTCTACACATATATATTTTTTAGATTTACCAAGTTTTAAAGCATGAATATCCTATAAACAAGGGCCAAATATTTTCTCATTCATGTATCTAGGTCAAGTCAACATTGGCTGAAATCAAAGAAATAAATGATAAAACTATTCTATATTCGCTCCTTATTAGGATTAATCATGTATTGAATGTATATGCCCCCAAATAAAACTATTCGCCCATGTTTGTTCCAACAGTCGTCGGGACTTGCTTT